>NC_092633.1:43278427-43578427 GCF_039555335.1 Amphiura filiformis | reverse complement strand
GTCCTACAATCCTAAATTAAGTATTTCAGAAAAACAAGGGAAGAGGCTTACACAAAGTTATGCAAACATTCAAGATTAATACCTATCAGGACTATTATTCAATTTTAGTGTTTTTTCTAGGCACTGGTTTTATTTAAAGACCGATTCAGTTATCCCAGCGCAAGTGTAAAAAAATTGTTTATAAATTGCTTAAAAGTGAAGGATAAGTCATTCAAATTGTCATTTGGTTTTTTTGAAATGACAAATTTGGCAAAAAACAAAGAAAACAGCAGTGCTGACGAAGTTGAAGTCCCATTCAAATACATGTTGCTAATTTTGATACTAAATTACAGATTAAGTGTAAAATGTCTTATTTTGTCTTAAATACACGGCTTTCGGCTGAACCACTCGCATGCTATGTTAGAACATCTATGACAATGACAAAGGTACTAAAATCGGGATTTGGATGATTTTTACGATCGTCCGGATGAGCAAATCACTGAATGGGCCTTTAATTGTTCATAAAGTTCATTGTGCACTAATTCATCCAGTCCAGTCCAGTGTACTATTTTTCAGATATCTGCACTTTCACTATTTGAGTAATTAAGCTGAAACCATGCACCAGCAGCACATTACAGTGGAAACTCATTAACACGAAGTTGTGCGGAGTTCAAATTTTACTTCTTGTTATCAGGAGTTCATGTTATCAGTTCTAATAACATGTGAAATATATGCTTGGGAATGTAAAACATACTTCTTGTTATCAGGAACTTCATGTTAAGAGGGTTCGTGTTAACGAGTTGCCACTGTAATACCAAGTAAGATATAACATGACCAACTCATGTCATTTGCATTATTAAATCCTAGCTACCTCCAGCTATTCCAGTTGAAATCCATACACCCCCTATGGAAGACAGGGAGTGTGAATTTCATTCAAATGGGGTTACCTGAATGGGTGACTCCATTTGATATCTACACCCCCTGTACGGGAGATTAAGGTCATGTCTTCCATGGGGGGTGTATGGATTCAACTGGAATAGCGCATCTGTCGGTTGGGTCAGCCGATTGAGTGTTACAACCCGGGGGCACTTAACACAAATGACCATACGGGTATGCTCCCCCGGAAACACCCTCTTTTGGGATTTCGCAGCCCCGAAAGACCCCAATATTTGACCACAATAGAACTCCGAAAGACCCTTGATTTTGGTAATTTCAGCTCTAAAAGACCCCAACATTGCTCATTCCTCATATTTTTGTTTTTTTCAGGCGATTTTCAACCAGAAAGCCAAGAAAGACCCTTGATCTTGACTGTTCGCAGCTCCAAAAGTCTCCCATTTAAGTTGTTTCCATCTCAAAATTCCGGGGAAACATACCCACCAAAATTTTGTGTGCCCATCCCCGGGTTTACAATAGTGCAATAGGCCTACCGGTACATTGTGTTTTATTAAATGAATCTTGTTGAGACTATCAATTGCTAACCTTGATGTGGATTATTTTACTCATTCATTAGTTGAAATATTACATTGATATTAAATTCAAAACTGCTAATGAAAATGTGCAACTCACTCTGGTATGTTGATACCTGACAATATTATGAGATATAAGCTGTATCAAATATTTAGTACCCATCAGTTAGGAGGATTTACGTGATCCTAGCATCCTCTTTTTATGACATTTTTCAGTAGATATCCACGAAAAAAGCCTATTCCCAAAATTTCAGTTGATTCCGATTTTGTGTTTGCGAGTTATGCATGATTATGTGTATTACACTGCTCGATAGACAATGTGTTGTAATTTCGTTCTGGTGCACCAGAGCGAAATTCAAATCATTTGCTAAGCGAATTAATCTGCAAGAAATATTTGGTAAATAAACATTATGTAGCCAGAGGTATCCAGTGGTGTAAAAATCTCAACTTTTTTTTGGGAAAAGTGGGGGGATGAGGATGTGGATCACGAAATGCCCTTTAAATCGCTAATTGAGATTAGACCAATGAAAAGGATTGTTTCTTTGGATAGAACATGCACAGTCCATCTTTATTGGTTAGAAATTTATCACTCAACACTAATTGGTATATGTCCTAGTCAAACCTAAAAACTTGGCCACTTCCTCATGGTGCGTATGGGGCCTCCAAATTTTGGCCTGGCCCAGGGCCCCCAAAAGGTCGATCCGGCCCCGAATATGATGAAGGCTATTCTGAACATCTATCGGTTTTGTGAATTGTGCAAAAGACACGATACCGGTAAAACTGTAAAAGCGTACAAGCATTAGATAGGCCCTATTGCTTAAATTGGGAAAAAAAACCAAAACAAATCAAAGCAATTTTAATCTTTTCAGAAATAAATCTGTAATGATTTCCACATAAATGTGGGCAACATTGTGAATCAAAATTAGCCTTTCTTTTCATTCCGTTAGGGACGTATGAAATCAACATAATTATCTAAACAACTAAAAGTCGGATTTTCATCTTCATCAAGTAAATTTTATTTTGTAGCCACGATTTAAGGGTATAATCCCGGGGGCACTCCAACTTTGGAGGTGGCGCGTATGTAGGGCTGTTAAGACCCCTTTTTCAGCATCGCTCTCACCCAAAGACCCCATATTTTTTTTGCGAACACATGCTCTGTCACCCGAAGACCCCTATTTTTCCATTTGATCTGTCACCCAATGACCATTACAAGTTCAATTTGAACAGCAACTTTCATTTTTCACTAATCTTGTTACTTATTTTGAAAAAACAATGAAATTTGAAGCCATTTAGAACTAGAAATTTGATTTTCGAGGTTTTTGCGACACTGTTTCGGCTCTCACCCAAAGATTTCATTTAGAAAAAAGGTGATGTTCTCACCCAATGACCCCGTATTGTTTACAGTTTGCTCTCACCGAATGCCAAAAATCATGCTCTCACCCAATGACCCCATATTTTTTACATTTTGCTCTCACGAATGCCCTTAGTGCGAAAGTGCCAGCCCTACACCTATATCCATTTCATATTGAAGTGCCCCCGGGGTATAATCATGGGTAATTGCAATATCCTGGCACGTAAGATAACAGAGATGTGGCGATGGAGGTAGGACTTTTTGAATGACCTTCGTATGTTCCTAATTCACATGCTTTTAGCATTCTTGAAGGAATGAGCAATCCTAAAGATTGATGAAGTTCAGTAGTTTTGTTTCTCGGCCTATCCTCCCTCCTTCCCTCCCTGCCACAAAATGTAATCCTGAAATGTTAAAAATTACCTTCATGTTTCTTTTACAAACGTTTTGATTTTTGACCGGGGTGGGGGCATCATAAATTTTTTGTGAGTATGTTCCCCTGCATTTTGAGGAGTGGGTCTTTGCATGGGGAGCTGATGGCATACCAGTAAAATGGGGTCTCCTGGAGCTGAGAACAGGTAAAAGGGGGGTATTTTGGAGCTCAGAATTAACCGGTTAAAGCCGGGATCTTTTGGAGCTGAGAACGTGTTAAAGGGGGTCTTTTCAAGCTGAGAACAGGTTAAAGGGGTCTTTTGGAGCTGAGAACAGGTAAAGGGGGTCTTTTGGAGCTGAGAACAGGTAAAGCTTTGTTAGTGAAGGGCTACCCTGTATAATGAAAGCATAAATAAATAAATAAAGGGGTCTTTTGGAGCTGAGAACAGGTTAAAGGGGTCTTTTTGGAGCTGAGAACAGGGGGGTCTGTTGGAGCTGAGAACAGGTTAAAGGGTGTCTTTTGGAGCTGTGAACAGGTAAAGGGGGTCTTTTGGAGCTGAGAACATGTTAAAGGGGGTCTTTTTGGAGCTGAGAACAGGTTAAAGGGGTCTTTTGGAGCTTCAGTATCTCACCCCAGTGGGCACACCCGACGTTGAAATCACGTTGAAATCAGGTTGACGTTTCGACGTTGAAATCACGTTGTATTTGCAAATCGACTCTAACCTGATTTCAACCCAATTTCAACGTTGATTCAACGTCGAAATTTCAACCTAATTTCAACCTGAATTTCACGTTGTATTAACGTCGAAATTTCAACCTGAATTCAATCCGATTTTAACCTGATATTTATTTAAATATAATTATTATATAGTAATAAATTTATACGTACCCACGTGTAGAACCTCACCGCTGTGATCCGTCTGGGAAAATATTATCATGAATTCATGATTATAGGCTAGGCTTGGTATCGCCCTGGGTAACTGGTATCGCCCGTCGTTAGTCGGTTGCAGAGGGCGGTGCAGTCGGCACCCATACGCGGGATGCAACCGGGTGTGGAGTCGTGGTGAGCAGCGCGCAGTGGTCGGTGCAGAGGGGCGGTGTAGTCGGCATCCATACGCGGAGTCTACTGGGTGTGGTGTTGGTTGGCAGCGTGCAGTGGAGCATGCGTGCGGAGTCGGAGGGCCGGTGCAGTCGGCACCGCAACGCGGGAGGCAAACGGGTGTGGAGTTGGTGGGTCACATTTTTGACCAAAAATCACATTTTTGACCAAAAAATCACATTTTTGACCAAAAATCACAATTTTACCAAAAATCACATTTGACCAAAAATCACATTTTTGACCAAAAATCACATTTTTGACCGAAAATCACATTTTTGACCAAATATCACATTTTTGAACAAATATCACTTGCTTTCAATGATGACTAACAACTTAAGTTAGATCTTGAACGGATGAGTAGTATGTGGCAGCAACTGCTCAACGATGGACTTTATTCAGTGTAGGAGTTGGTCCATGCCATGCCGTGCCAGTTTACTCCATCTTTGATTTGACCATGCTCTTGTATTAAAATTATGGCTCTCTCAAGTTGTCAGTTCATCCGAAATCTTTGGCTGCATCTAAGCGTTCGTTAAGTCAATTTTCTTGATACTTTATACATTGTACATTGTCATGGACTATAGTCTGTCTATTGCATGGCCAATCTTGTTTTGATTCCATTGTCACGTGGCACAACAACACGTCAGCTGTAACGACAAAAATAACAATTTAGGGATTTAAAAATACAATTATTTCCATAATTTACACATGCAAAAACATTATATTTGACATAGACTTACAGTACGATTAATATGCTTAATGTAAAATAGGCATAGGCCTACTGAAGGTAGACCTGTTACTCCTGACTGTTTAGGGTCATTCTGCTGAACAATTCTTAGGGCCATTCTTGGGACAAAAAAGAGGGAAAGTATAACTTATTTTTACTCCTTTAGACACATGCTTTAGACTAGAGACATTATTTGGGGATGTGAAATCTTCTGCCTAAAAAATCTGCCTAAAAAGTGTTCAACACTAATTGGCTCATGCTTGCACATGTTTAAAGTAGGCATAGGTCCTACTCAGAGAACATGATATTTTTGACAAAGAGCCGTGATAAGTTTAATGAAAAATTAAAAATACCCTCACTTTCTTTCTAGAGAACTGCAGATTGCACCTTAATGTTGAATCTATTTGAGGAAGATCTTTCGACCTTTAATAACTTGGAAGGTATAGGCCTATAGCTTTAAGGGCCTAAATCTCTTGAATACAAATACTGAATAAAGTTCATAATTCATTTAGCCTATTAAAAACGAAGATAAGTAGATTATTAATATTAGGGTCCTATGATGTATATCTTTGTAATTTACCCTCAAGTCTCTCAGAAAAGATTAGATATAGGCCTACCCGTTATGTTTACTAAGCGGTTGCAACTAGGCCTACCAAGGAAGCACAAGCGAACATTAAAATAATTAATTTTGAATAGGGGATGTCCTTCTGATATATTTAATAATTTAAATTTTTTGAAATTCGCGATGCAATAAAAATTTTGGGGCAAACTATTAAAATGGCAATTTTTGACATTTAACAGTTCTCAAAGTAAACTTAATAAATCGAATGATATCTACTTGAAGTGTATGTAGCTGGGATGAAAAGCCAACTATCAATTGACAATTTTGACCTTTCATATATAGATTTTTCCCCAAAAGACCTAAATTTTGTTGGGGAATAATCTATATCTTCAATAGGAAAGGTCAACATTTTCATATGATTGACGACCGCTTCGTCCCAGCTACATACTTTAAGTATATCATTAGATTTATAAATTTATTTCGAGGACTGTTTCAAAAATATCAATTTTTAATCTCGAATTTCAAAAAATCAAAATTATTTGATACCCTACTAGAAGGAAATTCCTCGTATTCAAATCAAAATGCAATTAGATATGTCTGATGTGCTCTCAGGTCCCACATAAAATACGTGAAAACGTTGCTATCCGAGCTCTTAAGCTCTATCTATTTGAAAAGAACTTTATTCCACAAATTCCACTAGCCTAGTCCTAAGATTACTAACTAAATATTACTGGTACTACTATTTACGCCTAGCCATATTTTTAGGCCCCTGGGCCCTGTATTCTTCATAATTCTGCGCTTATTAAAATATCATTTTGTCAGTGGGATGTGGACTTCCACAAACTTGGTATCACTATCACTCAGTATATTATTTTTTAAAATAATTGTCATTTTGACATTGAAATTCATGTCAAATCATCAAAGACACATCTAGTCTGCCCTACCAGTAACTTAATGTCTTAAAAAATACACTAGAGATAATGATTTGCGCTCACAGGCGCGAACAATCGCAAGGCATGTAACTCTTTAATGACCATTTGACCTGAACTTTGACCTTAATGTTTCCCGGGTCACGAGGTTTGTTGTCACCGAAATTGAGCCTCCATATCCATTACAGAAAATGAAATTACGGTATAAGATTTGACCCCAGTTAACCTTTGACCTGACCCTGCAAAGTGTTCCAACATATCCACCTGGTCATTAATTTTGTTGTCACAGAGTTTGAGCCTCGTACCCCTTACAGATGTCCCAAAATGCATTACTAAAATTTGACCTCTGCATGACCTTTGAACTCACTGACCCCTGCAAAATGTTCCCCTGGTCATGAGATTTGCTGTCACTGAGTTTGAGTCCAGAAGAAGAAATTATAAGATTTGACTCAAGATAACCGTTGACCCCGAGACGAATATACCTAAATGTAGGTAGGCCTATATTCGTCTCAGCTTTGACCTGACCCCTGCAAAGTGTTTAATATATTCCCTTGGTCATTAAGTTTGTTGTCACAGAGTTTGAGTCCCGTACCCCTTACAGATGTACAGAAAATGCATTTCTAAAATTTGACCTTTGACCTGACCCCTGTAAAATGTTCCCTGGTCATGAGATTTGTTGTCACCGAGTTTGAGCCCCATACCCATTGCGGATGTCGAGATAATGCAATTGTGAGATTTTACCCCCTTAATGACCTTGACCCTAATTCTTTGTACAACTTTTAGACACTGGCTAAGGCGATGCAGGTATGCAGATGAAGCATTTTTAGTGAAAATCACATTTTAGCCATTTAATGACCGATGACCTTTGACCCCCCCCCCCCAGTTGGACACTGGCCTAGAGCATATGGCTACGATGGCTCGTTATAGGTTTGACAGAAGAAAGAAAGAAAGAAAGAAAGAAAGAAAGAAAGAAAGAAAGAAAGAAAGAAAGAAAGAAAGAAAGAAAGAAAGAAAGAAAGAAAGAAAGAAAGAAAGAAAGAAAGAAAGAAAAAGAAGAAGAAGAACTGACCAAAAACAGTACAATCGCAAATTGAAAATTTGCGATTGTAATGAACTAGCACATGAGCATTGCTGCACGATATGACTAGGGCTAGGCCTAGGAGCCTAGTTTCTTAATTATACAATAAACATTTGCATTTCCCCCAGCTGGCCCGTAGCCAGCACCCCCCCGCCCAAATGCCAAAGGCCCCAAAAGTTCCCCTTTTTTTTAACCTTAAAAGTCCCATTTGCGAGCACAGCGAGCGAAAAATAGAGGTTTTTTTATGCCTTCTGTATCTTGGTCCGTCCAAAAATGTCCAAATCCGCCCAGTCCAAAAAGTTCCAAATTTTGAAAAAAGCCCCCTTTTTCAAAATCAATACCCCCCCCATCAATCCAGATTACGGGCCTGATTGCCCCCAGCAAATATTCCAAACTAGCATGACTGGGTCTTGTACAAATACAAACCATTAAGCATGTCAACTTCAAGGCACTGTTTCGTGTCTGTCGAATGGTGCATTCATGATTGTACAGCATGCATGTCATGTGCAGCAGGCATGTAATTTAACTGCTCAGTAAGCTTAACTATTTTAACATATCCTGATGATACAAAATGGAAAACCAAGTTGAAATATACATCCAGCAATGTGTCCAAAAGTCAAGTAGACCTTTAAAGAAAATATAAATGTTTACTAACCTGTTTTATTTGCAAATTTAGGCCTCAAGTTCATGTTCGTGACACGTACGCGTACAACTCCTTTTGCTTACTGATGTACATTGGGCAATATCCGTTCTGGAAAAGTGTTGGGCGAAAGCGATACTACTACAATTTTAATCCAAAATTTTTTTAACTTTTGAATGTCCAAACATGGTGATCTAGGATTAGAAACATGTTTATAGGTCAAAATGCGACCAGAACTAACGAATATTCCAAAATTTGAAATTGTTTTTCAACATGTTTCAGATATAGGCCTAGGCCTAGGCCGACTAGCCTACAACTCTAGCGTGATGCAGAATTCACTGCTTGCCTATCCAGATCCAAATCCAGATCCTACATCAAGTTCAAACAAACGGACACATTCAAGGCATTATGTCATTGATTGATGCGCCATCCCGCTCGTGGCATGCAGTGGCATCAGTTTTGCACTCGCGTGTGGGTAGGCCTACCCATAAACACTTGGAATCAAACACTTGTGTGCGTACTCACAAACACTTGCGCACGCGCGTACGTAGGGCCCCTATACCTTCAATAATTTGCAAATGTGTGTGCGTACCTATAAACACTTGTGAACGCGAGTGTGCACTTGCAAACACTTGCGAACTTCGCATGCGTACCGTAATAACTTTCAGCGTGCCCATAAACACTTGCGAACGGGCATGCGTACTCGAAAACACTTGCAAACTCGATTGTGTAGCGTGCAGCGCGTCGCGTAGGCCTACCCGCAATAACTTTCGAGCGCAAGTGCGTATCCATAAACACTTGTGCATGCGTGTGCGTGCCCATAAACACTTGCGCATACGCTTGCGTGCTTGCAAACACTTGCGAGCGTGCATGCGTGCGCGCAACACGCGAGCGAGTGTATTCACGCCAAACACTTGCGAACGTGCGTGCGTATACTCCCAAACACTTGGGAACGTGCGTTTGTAGGCCTACTTGCAAACACTTGTGTATGCATTATGTGTATACTTGCAAAAACTTGCGAACGCGCGTGCGTACCCACAATAACTTGCAAACGCATGTGCGTACCTATAAAGACTTGAACATGTGCATGCGTGCCCATAAACAATTGTGCACGCAGCGCGTGCGTATTCGCAAACACTTGCGAGCGTGTGTAAAAGCGTACCGGCAATGTGCATAGCGTATACCCATGAACACTTGTAAACATGAGTGCGTGCTTTCGCAAACATTTGCGAACGCTTGTTAACACAATTGTGCGCGCGTATGCGTACCCACCCACAATATCTTGCAAAGCGTGCGGTATAGGCCTACCTATAAACACTTGCCGTCCCCATGAAAATAATTAGAGGGCATGCCCCTAACTCTCCCCTGCTTTCTCCGACTATGATCGACAACATAGGCCTATGATGCGGCCGGCCCACCCACTCCGCATCCGGTTGCCTCCAGCGTATGGGTGCCGACCTCGATCTGCCGACCTCGTAGCTACTGGCGCCCGGCTATGCACGCGCGGCGATACCGAGCAATACCCGGGGCGATATGATCGGGTTAGTAAAATAGTTAGAAGATATGCGAATAGGCATATTAGGGACCGATCACAAACACTTGTTAGGGGGGCTGATGCAAAAAAAATCATCGCGAAAGTTTTTCGCCCCTTTTCAGATCTCTAACAAGTCAGCCTCCCCCTTTGACATGAAAATTATGGGTCAATCCCATAGAAAATCATATAAACTCAATTTTCCTGGGGAAATTTTTGGTCATTTTTTCAAGGCCCCTCCTCTACCCTAGGAGGGTCAAAACTAAAGCCCCTCCCCACCCTTTTGCATCAGCCCCCCCTAACAAATGTTTGTGAGGTCTCTTGCACCAACTTCACCATGTTGTAGGAATTCCCATATCAACATCAGCCCGCCAATTGAGCGGCGACGGGGCCGTATAGCATACCCCGTACCACCCGGTGTTTTCGCGTAAGTATTTGAGGTAGTGCACGCCGCGCGCGCCACTTGAAGAAGGGAACGGAAGTTCGGTTTAAATCGTTAGATCATGCGGCCTGAATATATAGAAAAACTTGGGTAAAATTTCAATGCTATCGACCTTTAAACATGTATTATACTAGGCATATGCATATTTCGTCCTAATAATATTTTTATGTAAGGTCATTAAGTTGTGCATTGAAACATTGGTTGAAATCAGGTTGAAATTTCAACGTTGTATCAACGTTGAAGTTTCAACCTGATTTCAACCTCCTTAATTTTTGCATTGAAAGTTGGTTGAAACATGATTGAAATCAGGTTGAAATTTCAACGTTGTATCGACGTTGAAATTTCAACCTGATTTCAACCAATCTCTAGGTTGAAATCGGGTTGAAATCAGGTTAGGTTAGATTTCGACGTTTTATCAACGTTGATACAACGTCGAAATCCTAACCTGTGCCCACTGGGACAGGAGGTGCTGGACATACTGTAAGTACAGTGTGCGCGGCCGTCCCGGTTTCCTCTTCCCATGTGGCGGAATATAAAGCGCATATTCTTTCACAGGCTCGCCATCTTCAAGACGCAATATATGGCCGAGAAATTTGAGTTGATGAATCTTGACTCTGGTGTAGTGTTGGTCAGGTTGTAGATGGTTTCATTTGGAATCCGATCCACACGCTTGATGTTTAACATGACTCTGTAGCAAGATGTTGCAAATGCATTGATCTTGTTTTCCATGTACTTGGTAACCCATGACTCGCACCCGTACACAAAGACGGTAACACACGTTGTCTGAAACAGCTTGATTTTTGTTTCGATTGGCAAGGACGCGTCGGGCTTCTCCAAAGGCGTTCCAGTTTCCAGAAAGCTGCCCAGGCTAGTGCTTTTCTTCTTTTTAGGTCTCCAACACTCGCCCATCTTGGAACCCAAGTACTTGAAGTCTGTGAAATGGTTGATGGTACTACCATAGACATCAAGTGCTGGCTGGGTTACAGTTTGCAGCCATATATTCTGTCTTAGGTGCGCTGATGACAAGGCCTTGATCTGCAGCTGCCGTTCCAGTCCTAATAAGCTGTGACTGGGCCCGGTCTATGAAAGATTCCAGCAGGGCAATATCATCAGCAAAATCCAGGTCATTCAGCATCTTGGCAGGATACCTGCTTGACCGACGTGGGTAGGTAACAATTCCAGCGTCAATTCCAGAAGTTGATTTCAACAGAAGGTAGTCTACCAGGATAATGAACAGGAATGGTGCCAACACATCACCCTGAAGCACTCAACCTGTTCTCAGCTCCTAAAGACCCCTTTACCTGTTCTCAGCTCCCAAAGACCCCCTTTACCTGTTCTCAGCTCCCAAAGACCCCTTTACCTGTTCTCAGTTCCCAAAGACCCCCTTTACCTGTTCTCAGCTCCTAAAGACCCCCTTTACCTGTTCTCAGCTCCTAAAGACCCCTTTACCTGTTCTCAGCTCCCAAAGACCCCCTTTACCTGTTCTCAGCTCCCAAAGACCCCCTTTTACCTGTTCTCAGCTCCCAAAGACCCCCTT
Source organism: Amphiura filiformis (assembly GCF_039555335.1). NCBI lineage: Eukaryota > Metazoa > Echinodermata > Ophiuroidea > Amphilepidida > Amphiuridae > Amphiura > Amphiura filiformis. Next base: position 43,566,720 of record NC_092633.1, on the reverse strand, counting down.
TACCTGTTCTCAGCTCCAAAGACCCCCTTTACCTGTTCTCAGCTCCTAAAGACCCCCTTTACCTGTTCTCAGCTCCCAAAGACCCCCGTTACCTGTTCTCAGCTCCCAAAGACCCCCTTTAACCTGTTCTCAGTTCCCAAAGACCCCCTTTACCTGTTCTCAGCTCCTAAAGACCCCTTTACCTGTTCTCAGCTCCAAAGACCCTTTAACATGTTCTCAGTTCCCAAAGACCCCCTTTACCTGTTCTCAGCTCCCAAAGACCCCCTTAACATGTTTTCAGTTCCCAAAGACCCCCTTTAACCTATTCTCAGCTCAAAAGACCCCCTTTACCTGTTCTCAGCTCCCAAAGACCCCCTTTACCTGTTCTCAGCTCCCAAAGACCCCTTTAACATGTTTTCAGTTCCCAAAGACCCCCTTTAACCTATTCTCAGCTCAAAAGACCCCCTTTACCTATTCTCAGCTCCCAAAGACCCCCTTTACCTGTTCTCAGCTCCCAAAGACCCCCTTTAACATGTTCTCAGTTCCCAAAGACCCCCTTTACCTGTTCTCAGCTCAAAAGACCCCCTTTACCTGTTCTCAGCTCCCAAAGACCCCCTTTACCTGTTCTCAGTTCCCAAAGACCCCCCTTTACCTGTTCTCAGCTCCCAAAGACCCCCTTTACCTGTTCTCAGTTCCCAAAGACCCCCTTTAACCTGTTCTCAGCTCCAAAGACCCCCTTTACCTGTTCTCAGCTCCCAAAGACCCCCTTTACCTGTTCTCAGTTCCCAAAGACCCCCTTTACCTGTTCTCAGCTCCTAAAGACCCCCTTTAACCTGTTCTCAGCTCCAAAAGACCCCTTTAACCTGTTCTCAGCTCCAAAAGACCCCCTTTACCTGTTCTCAGTTCCCAAAGACCCCCTTTAACATGTTCTCAGTTCCCAAAGACCCCCTTTACCTGTTCTCAGCTCAAAGACCCCCTTTACCTGTTCTCAGCTCCCAAAGACCCCCTTTACCTGTTCTCAGTTCCCAAAGACCCCCTTTACCTGTTCTCAGCTCCCAAAGACCCCCTTTACCTGTTCTCAGTTCCCAAAGACCCCCTTTAACCTGTTCTCAGCTCCAAAAGACCCCCTTTACCTGTTCTCAGCTCCCAAAGACCCCCTTTACCTGTTCTCAGTTCCCAAAGACCCCCTTTACCTGTTCTCAGCTCCTAAAGACCCCCTTTACCTGTTCTCAGCTCCTAAAGACCCCCTTTACCTGTTCTCAGCTCCCAAAGACCCCCTTTACCTGTTCTCAGCTCCCAAAGACCCCCTTTTACCTGTTCTCAGCTCCCAAAGACCCCCTTTACCTGTTCTCAGCTCCAAAAGACCCCCTTTACCTGTTCTCAGCTCCTAAAGACCCCCTTTACCTGTTCTCAGCTCCCAAAGACCCCCGTTACCTGTTCTCAGCTCCCAAAGACCCCCTTTAACCTGTTCTCAGTTCCCAAAGACCCCCTTTACCTGTTCTCAGCTCCTAAAGACCCCCTTTACCTGTTCTCAGCTCCAAAAGACCCCCTTAACATGTTCTCAGTTCCCAAAGACCCCCTTTACCTGTTCTCAGCTCCCAAAGACCCCTTTAACATGTTTTCAGTTCCCAAAGACCCCCTTTAACCTATTCTCAGCTCAAAAGACCCCCTTTACCTGTTCTCAGCTCCCAAAGACCCCCTTTACCTGTTCTCAGCTCCCAAAGACCCCTTTAACATGTTTTCAGTTCCCAAAGACCCCCTTTAACCTATTCTCAGCTCAAAAGACCCCCTTTACCTATTCTCAGCTCCCAAAGACCCCCTTTACCTGTTCTCAGCTCCCAAAGACCCCCTTTAACATGTTCTCAGTTCCCAAAGACCCCCTTTACCTGTTCTCAGCTCAAAAGACCCCCTTACCTGTTCTCAGCTCCCAAAGACCCCCTTTACCTGTTCTCAGTTCCCAAAGACCCCCTTTACCTGTTCTCAGCTCCCAAAGACCCCCTTTACCTGTTCTCAGTTCCCAAAGACCCCTTTAACCTGTTCTCAGCTCCAAAAGACCCCCTTTACCTGTTCTCAGCTCCCAAAGACCCCCTTTACCTGTTCTCAGTTCCTAAAGCCCCCCTTTACCTGTTCTCAGCTCCTAAAGACCCCTTTAACCTGTTCTCAGCTCCAAAAGTTCTCAGCTCCAAAAGACCCCCTTTACCTGTTCTCAGTTCCCAAAGACCCCCTTTAACATGTTCTCAGTTCCCAAAGACCCCCTTTACCTGTTCTCAGCTCAAAGACCCCCTTTACCTGTTCTCAGCTCCCAAAGACCCCCTTTACCTGTTCTCAGTTCCCAAAGACCCCCTTTACCTGTTCTCAGCTCCCAAAGACCCCCTTTACCTGTTCTCAGTTCCCAAAGACCCCCTTTAACCTGTTCTCAGCTCCAAAGACCCCCTTTACCTGTTCTCAGCTCCCAAAGACCCCCTTTACCTGTTCTCAGTCTCCCAAAGCCCCCCTTAACCTGTTCTCAGCTCCTAAAGACCCCCTTTAACCTGTTCTCAGCTCCAAAAGACCCCTTTAACCTGTTCTCAGCTCCCAAAGACCCCCTTTACCTGTTCTCAGTTCCCAAAGACCCCCTTTAACCTGTTCTCAGCTCCAAAGACCCCCTTTACCTGTTCTCAGCTCCCAAAGACCCCCTTTACCTGTTCTCAGTTCCCAAAGACCCCCTTTACCTGTTCTCGGCTCCTAAAGACCCCCTTTACCTGTTCTCAGCTCCTAAAGACCCCTTTACCTGTTCTCAGCTCCCAAAGACCCCCTTTACCTGTTCTCAGTTCCCAAAGACCCCCTTTACCTGTTCTCAGCACCTAAAGACCCCCTTTACCTGTTCTTAGCTCCAAAAGATCCCTTTAACCTGTTCTCAGCTCCTAAAGATCCCTTTAACCTGTTCTCAGCTCCAAAAGACCCCCTTTAACCTGTTCTCAGCTCCTAAAGACCCCCTTTACCTGTTCTCAGCTCCTAAAGACCCCCTTCAACCTGTTCTCAGCTTCTGATCCTAAAGACCCCCTTTAACCTGTTCTCAGCTTCAAAGACCCCCTTTAACCTGTTCACAGCTCCTAAAGACCCCCTTTACCTGTTCTCAGCTCCAAAAGACCCCCTTTAACATGTTCTCAGCTCCTAAAGACCCCCTTTACCTGTTCTCAGCTCTAAAGACCCCCTTCAACCTGTTCTCAGCTTCTGATCCTAAAGACCTCCTTTAACCTGTTCTCAGCTTAAAAGACCCCCTTTACCTGTTCTCAGCTCCTAAAGACCCCTTTCCCTTTCTCAACATGTTCTCAGCTCCTAAAGACCCCCTTTACCTGTTCTCAGCTCTAAAGACCCCCCTTCAACCTGTTCTCAGCTTCTGATCCTAAAGACCTCCTTTAACCTGTTCTCAGCTTAAAGACCCCCTTTACCTGTTCTCAGCTCCTAAAGACCCCCTTTACCTGTTCTCAGCTCCAAAAGACCCCTTTAACATGTTCTCAGCTCCAAAAGACCCCTTTAACATGTTCTCAGCTCAAAGACCCCATTTCCTTTTCTTAGCTCCAAAGATCCCTTTAACCTGTTCTCAGCTCCTAAAGACCCCCTTTACCTGTTCTCAGCTCCAAAAGACCCCCTTTTACCTGTTCTCAGCTCCTAAAGACCCCCTTTACCTGTTCTCAGCTCCTAAAGACCCCCTTCAACCTGTTCTCAGCTTCTGATCCTAAAGACCCCCTTTAACCTGTTCTCAGCTTAAAGACCCCCTTTAACCTGTTCACAGCTCCTAAAGACCCCCTTTACCTGTTCTCAGCTCCAAAAGACCCTTTACCTGTTCTCAGCTCCAAAGACCCCCTTTAACCTGTTCTCAGTTCCCAAAGACCCCCTTTACCTGTTCTCAGCTCCCAAAGACCCCCTTTACCTGTTTTCAGCTCCTAAAGACACCCTTTACCTGTTCTCAGCTCCCAAAGACCCCCTTTACCTGTTCTCAGCTCCAAAAGACCCCTTTAACCTGTTCTCAGCTCCAAAAGACCCCCCTTACCTGTTCTCAGTTCCCAAAGACCCCCCTTTACCTGTTCTCAGCTCCTAAAGACCCCCTTTACCTGTTCTCAGCTCCCAAAGACCCCCTTTACCTGTTCTCAGCTCCAAAAGACCAACCTGTTCTCAGCTCCAAAAGACCCCCTTTATTTAACCTATTCTCAGCTCCCAAAGACCCCCTTTAACCTGTTCTCAGTTCCCAAAGACCCCCTTTACCTGTTCTCAGCTCCTAAAGACCCCTTTACCTGTTCTCAGCTCCTTTACCTGTTCTCAGCTCCTAAACACCCCCTTTACCTGTTCTCAGCTCCAAAAGACCCCTTTAACATGTTCTCAGCTCAAAAGACCCCATTTCCTTTTCTTAGCTCCAAAAGATCCCTTTAACCTGTTCTCAGCTCCCAAAGACCCCCTTTACCTGTTCTCAGCTCCCAAAGACCCCCTTTACCTGTTTTCAGCTCCTAAAGACACCCTTTACCTGTTCTCAGCTCCCAAAGACCCCCTTTACCTGTTCTCAGCTCCAAAGACCCCCTTTACCTATTCTCAGCTCCAAAGACCCCCTTTACCTGTTCTCAGTTCCCAAAGACCCCCTTTACCTGTTCTCAGCTCCTAAAGACCCCCTTTACCTGTTCTCAGCTCCAAAGACCCCCTTTACCTGTTCTCAGCTCCTAAAGACCCCCTTTACCTGTTCTCAGCTCCCAAAGACCCCCGTTACCTGTTCTCAGCTCCCAAAGACCCCCTTTAACCTGTTCTCAGTTCCCAAAGACCCCCTTTACCTGTTCTCAGCTCCTAAAGACCCCCTTTACCTGTTCTCAGCTCCAAAAGACCCCTTTAACATGTTCTCAGTTCCCAAAGACCCCCTTTACCTGTTCTCAGCTCCCAAAGACCCCTTTAACATGTTCTCAGTTCCCAAAGACCCCCTTTAACCTATTCTCAGCTCAAAAGACCCCCTTTACCTGTTCTCAGCTCCCAAAGACCCCCTTTACCTGTTCTCAGTTCCCAAAGACCCCCTTTACCTGTTCTCAGCTCCCAAAGACCCCCTTTACCTGTTCTCAGCTCCCAAAGACCCCCTTTACCTGTTCTCAGTTCCCAAAGACCCCCTTTACCTGTTCTCGGCTCCTAAAGACCCCCTTTACCTGTTCTCAGCTCCTAAAGACCCCCTTTACCTGTTCTCAGCTCCCAAAGACCCCCTTTACCTGTTCTCAGTTCCCAAAGACCCCCTTTACCTGTTCTCAGCACCTAAAGACCCCCTTTACCTGTTCTCAGCTCCAAAAGATCCCTTTAACCTGTTCTCAGCTCCTAAAGATCCCTTTAACCTGTTCTCAGCTCCAAAAGGCCCCCTTTAACCTGTTCTCAGCTCCTAAAGACCCCCTTTACCTGTTCTCAGCTCCTAAAGACCCCCTTCAACCTGTTCTCAGCTTCTGATCCTAAAGACCCCCTTTAACCTGTTCTCAGCTTAAAAGACCCCCTTTAACCTGTTCACAGCTCCTAAAGACCCCCTTTACCTGTTCTCAGCTCCAAAAGACCCCCTTTAACATGTTCTCAGCTCCTAAAGACCCCCTTTACCTGTTCTCAGCTCTAAAGACCCCCTTCAACCTGTTCTCAGCTTCTGATCCTAAAGACCTCCTTTAACCTGTTCTCAGCTTAAAAGACCCCCTTTACCTGTTCTCAGCTCCTAAAGACCCCCTTTACCTGTTCTCAGCTCCAAAGACCCTTTAACATGTTCTCAGCTCCAAAAGACCCTTTAACATGTTCTCAGCTCAAAAGACCCCATTTCCTTTTCTTAGCTCCAAAGATCCCTTTAACCTGTTCTCAGCTCCTAAAGACCCCCTTTACCTGTTCTCAGCTCCAAAAGACCCCCTTTTACCTGTTCTCAGCTCCTAAAGACCCCCTTTACCTGTTCTCAGCTCCTAAAGACCCCCTTCAACCTGTTCTCAGCTTCTGATCCTAAAGACCCCCTTTAACCTGTTCTCAGCTTAAAAGACCCCCTTTAACCTGTTCACAGCTCCTAAAGACCCCCTTTACCTGTTCTCAGCTCCAAAAGACCCCTTTAACCTGTTCTCAGCTCCAAAAACCCCCTTTAACCTGTTCTCAGTTCCCAAAGACCCCCTTTACCTGTTCTCAGCTCCCAAAGACCCCCTTTACCTGTTTTCAGCTCCTAAAGACACCCTTTACCTGTTCTCAGCTCCCAAAGACCCCCTTTACCTGTTCTCAGCTCCAAAGACCCTTTAACCTGTTCTCAGCTCCAAAAGACCCCCTTTACCTGTTCTCAGTTCCCAAAGACCCCCTTTACCTGTTCTCAGCTCCTAAAGACCCCCTTTACCTGTTCTCAGCTCCCAAAGACCCCCTTTACCTGTTCTCAGCTCCAAAAGACCCCCTTTACCTGACCCCCTTTACCTGTTCTCAGCTCCTAAAGCCCCCCCTTTACCTGTTCTCAGCTCCAAAGACCCCCTTTAACATGTTCTCAGCTCAAAAGACCCCATTTCCTTTTCTTAGCTCCAAAAGATCCCTTTAACCTGTTCTCAGCTCCCAAAGACCCCCTTTACCTGTTCTCAGCTCCCAAAGACCCCCTTTACCTGTTTTCAGCTCCTAAAACACCCTTTACCTGTTCTCAGCTCCCAAAGACCCCCTTTACCTGTTCTCAGCTCCAAAGACCCCTTTAACCTGTTCTCAGCTCCAAAAGACCCCCTTTACCTGTTCTCAGTTCCCAAAGACCCCCTTTACCTGTTCTCAGCTCCTAAAGACCCCCTTTACCTGTTCTCAGCTCCAAAGACCCCCTTTACCTGTTCTCAGCTCCTAAAGACCCCCTTTACCTGTTCTCAGCTCCCAAAGACCCCCGTTACCTGTTCTCAGCTCCCAAAGACCCCCTTTAACCTGTTCTCAGTTCCCAAAGACCCCCTTTACCTGTTCTCAGCTCCTAAAGACCCCCTTTACCTGTTCTCAGCTCCAAAAGCCCCCATGTTCTCAGTTCCCAAAGACCCCCTTTACCTGTTCTCAGCTCCCAAAGACCCCCTTAACATGTTCTCAGTTCCCAAAGACCCCCTTTAACCTATTCTCAGCTCAAAAGACCCCCTTTACCTGTTCTCAGCTCCCAAAGACCCCCTTTACCTGTTCTCAGTTCCCAAAGACCCCCTTTACCTGTTCTCAGCTCCCAAAGACCCCCTTTACCTGTTCTCAGTTCCCAAATACCCCCTTTACCTGTTCTCAGCTCCTAAAGACCCCCTTTACCTGTTCTCAGCTCCTAAAGATCCCTTTAACCTGTTCTCAGTTCCCAAAGACCCCCTTTACCTGTTCTCAGCTCCTAAAGACCCCCTTTACCTGTTCTCAGTTCCCAAAGACCCCCTTTACCTGTTCTCAGCACCTAAAGACCCCCTTTACCTGTTCTTAGCTCCAAAAGATCCCTTTAACCTGTTCTCAGCTCCTAAAGACCCCCTTTACCTGTTCTCAGCTCCAAAAGACCCCTTTAACCTGTTCTCAGCTCCAAAAGACCCCCTTTAACCTGTTCTCAGTTCCCAAAGACCCCTTTAACCTGTTCTCAGCTCCAAAGACCCCCTTTAACCTGTTCTCAGCTCCTAAAGACCCCCTTTACCTGTTCTCAGCTCCTAAAGACCCCCTTCAACCTGTTCTCAGCTTCTGATCCTAAAGACCCCCTTTAACCTGTTCTCAGCTTAAAAGACCCCCTTTAACCTGTTCACAGCTCCTAAAGACCCCCTTTACCTGTTCTCAGCTCCAAAAGACCCCCTTTAACATGTTCTCAGCTCCTAAAGACCCCCTTTACCTGTTCTCAGCTCTAAAGACCCCCTTCAACCTGTTCTCAGCTTCTGATCCTAAAGACCTCCTTTAACCTGTTCTCAGCTTAAAAGACCCCCTTTACCTGTTCTCAGCTCCTAAAGACCCCCTTTACCTGTTCTCAGCTCCAAAAAGACCCTTTAACATGTTCTCAGCTCCAAAAGACCCTTTAACATGTTCTCAGCTCAAAGACCCCATTTCCTTTTCTTAGCTCCAAAAGATCCCTTTAACCTGTTCTCAGCTCCTAAAGACCCCCTTTACCTGTTCTCAGCTCCAAAAGACCCCCTTTTACCTGTTCTCAGCTCCTAAAGACCCCCTTTACCTGTTCTCAGCTCCTAAAGACCCCCTTCAACCTGTTCTCAGCTTCTGATCCTAAAGACCCCCTTTAACCTGTTCTCAGCTTAAAGACCCCCCTTTAACCTGTTCACAGCTCCTAAAGACCCCCTTTACCTGTTCTCAGCTCCAAAGACCCTTTAACCTGTTCTCAGCTCCAAAAGACCCCCTTTAACCTGTTCTCAGTTCCCAAAGACCCCCTTTACCTGTTCTCAGCTCCCAAAGACCCCCTTTACCTGTTTTCAGCTCCTAAAGACACCCTTTACCTGTTCTCAGCTCCCAAAGACCCCCTTTACCTGTTCTTAGCTCCAAAAGACCCTTTAACCTGTTCTCAGCTCCAAAGACCCCCTTTACCTGTTCTCAGTTCCCAAAGACCCCCTTTACCTGTTCTCAGCTCCTAAAGACCCCCTTTACCTGTTCTCAGCTCCCAAAGACCCCCTTTACCTGTTCTCAGCTCCAAAAGACCCCTTTAACCTGTTCTCAGCTCCAAAAGACCCCCTTTATTTAACCTATTCTCAGCTCCCAAAGACCCCCTTTAACCTGTTCTCAGTTCCCAAAGACCCCCTTTACCTGTTCTCAGCTCCTAAAGACCCCCTTTACCTGTTCTCAGCTCCAAAAAGACCCCTTTACCTGTTCTCAGTTCCCAAAGACCCCCTTTACCTGTTCTCAGCTTCTGATCCTAAAGACCTCCTTTAACCTGTTCTCAGCTTAAAAGACCCCCTTTAACCTGTTCACAGCTCCTAAAGACCTCCTTTACCTGTTCTCAGCTCCAAAAGACCCCTCCTGTTCAGTTCCAAAGACCCCCTTTACCTGTTCTCAGCTCCTAAACACCCCCTTTACCTGTTCTCAGCTCCAAAAGACCCCTTTAACATGTTCTCAGCTCAAAAGACCCCATTTCCTTTTCTTAGCTCCAAAAGATCCCTTTAACCTGTTCTCAGCTCCTAAAGACCCCTTTACCTGTTCTCAGCTCCAAAGACCCCCTTTTACCTGTTCTCAGCTCCTAAAGACCCCCTTTACCTGTTCTCAGCTCCTAAAGACCCCCTTCAACCTGTTCTCAGCTTCTGATCCTAAAGACCCCCTTTAACCTGTTCTCAGCTTAAAAGACCCCCTTTAACCTGTTCACAGCTCCTAAAGACCCCCTTTACCTGTTCTCAGCTCCAAAGACCCTTTAACCTGTTCTCAGCTCCAAAGACCCCCTTTAACCTGTTCTCCAGTTCCCAAAGACCCCCTTTACCTGTTCTCAGCTCCCAAAGACCCCCTTTACCTGTTTTCAGCTCCTAAAGACCCCCTTTACCTGTTCTCATCTCCCAAAGACCCCCTTTACCTGTTCTCAGCTCCAAAAGACCCCTTTAACCTGTTCTCAGCTCCAAAAGACCCCCTTTACCTGTTCTCAGTTCCCAAAGACCCCCTTTACCTGTTCTCAGCTCCTAAAGACCCCCTTTACCTGTTCTCAGCTCCCAAAGACCCCCTTTACCTGTTCTCAGCTCCAAAGACCCCTTTAACCTGTTCTCAGCTCCAAACGTCCCCCTTTATTTAACCTATTCTCAGCTCCCAAAGACCCCCTTTAACCTGTTCTCAGTTCCCAAAGACCCCCTTTACCTGTTCTCAGCTCCTAAAGACCCCCTTTACCTGTTCTCAGCTCCAAAAGACCCCTTTACCTGTTCTCAGTTCCAAAAGGACCCCCTTTACCTGTTCTCAGTTCCCAAAGACCCCCTTTACCTGTTCTCAGCTCCAAAAGACCCCTTTAACCTGTTCTCAGCTCCAAAAGACCCCCTTTATTTAACCTATTCTCAGCTCCCAAAGACCCCCTTTAACCTGTTCTCAGTTCCCAAAGACCCCCTTTACCTGTTCTCAGCTCCTAAAGACCCTCTTTACCTGTTCTCAGCTCCAAAAGACCCCTTTACCTGTTCTCAGTTCCAAAGACCCCCTTTACCTGTTCTCAGCTCCTAAAGACCCCCTTTACCTGTTCTCAGCTCCTAAAGACCCCCTTTACCTGTTCTCAGCTCTAAAGACCCCCTTCAACCTGTTCTCAGCTTCTGATCCTAAAGACCTCCTTTAACCTGTTCTCAGCTTAAAGACCCCTTTACCTGTTCTCAGCTCCTAAAGACCCCCTTTACCTGTTCTCAGCTCCCCAACACCCCTTTAACATGTTCTCAGCTCAAAAGACCCCATTTCCTTTTCTTAGCTCCAAAAGATCCCTTTAACCTGTTCTCAGCTCCTAAAGACCCCCTTTACCTGTTCTCAGCTCCAAAACACCCCCTTTTACCTGTTCTCAGCTCCTAAAGACCCCCTTTACCTGTTCTCAGCTCCTAAAGACCCCCTTCAACCTGTTCTCAGCTTCTGATCCTAAAGACCCCCTTTAACCTGTTCTCAGCTTAAAAGACCCCCTTTAACCTGTTCACAGCTCCTAAAGACCCCCTTTACCTGTTCTCAGCTCCAAAAGACCCCCTGTTCTCAGCTCCAAAAGACCCCCTTTAACCTGTTCTCAGTTCCCAAAGACCCCCTTTACCTGTTCTCAGCTCCCAAAGACCCCCCTTTACCTGTTTTCAGCTCCTAAAGACACCCTTTACCTGTTCTCAGCTCCCAAAGACCCCCTTTACCTGTTCTCAGCTCCAAAAGACCCTCCTCAACCTACTCTCGGCCCCTAAAGACCCCCCTTACCTGTTCTCAGTTCCCAAAGACCCCCTTTACCTGTTCTCAGCTCCTAAAGACCCCCTTTACCTGTTCTCAGCTCCCAAAGACCCCCTTTACCTGTTCTCAGCTCCAAAGACCCTTTAACCTGTTCTCAGCTCCAAAAGACCCCCTTTATTTAACCTATTCTCAGCTCCCAAAGACCCCCTTTAACCTGTTCTCAGTTCCCAAAGACCCCCTTTACCTGTTCTCAGCTCCTAAAGACCCCTTTAACCTGTTCTCAGCTCCAAAAGACCCCCCTTTACCTGTTCTCAGCTCCTAAACACCCCCTTTACCTGTTCTCAGCTCCAAAAGACCCCTTTAACATGTTCTCAGCTCAAAAGACCCCATTTCCTTTTCTTAGCTCCAAAAGATCCCTTTAACCTGTTCTCAGCTCCCAAAGACCCCCTTTACCTGTTCTCAGCTCCCAAAGACCCCCTTTACCTGTTTTCAGCTCCTAAAGACACCCTTTACCTGTTCTCAGCTCCCAAAGACCCCCTTTACCTGTTCTCAGCTCCAAAGACAAAGAAAGACCCCCTTTACCTGTTCTCAGTTCCCAAAGACCCCCTTTACCTGTTCTCAGCTCCTAAAGACCCCCTTTACCTGTTCTCAGCTCCAAAAGACCCCCCCTTTACCTGTTCTCAGCTCCTAAAGACCCCCTTTACCTGTTCTCAGCTCCCAAAGACCCCCGTTACCTGTTCTCAGCTCCCAAAGACCCCCTTTAACCTGTTCTCAGTTCCCAAAGACCCCCTTTACCTGTTCTCAGCTCCTAAAGACCCCCTTTACCTGTTCTCAGCTCCAAAGACCCTTTAACATGTTCTCAGTTCCCAAAGACCCCCTTTACCTGTTCTCAGCTCCCAAAGACCCCTTTAACATGTTCTCAGTTCCCAAAGACCCCCTTTAACCTATTCTCAGCTCAAAAGACCCCCTTTACCTGTTCTCAGCTCCCAAAGACCCCCTTTACCTGTTCTCAGTTCCCAAAGACCCCCTTTACCTGTTCTCAGCTCCCAAAGACCCCCTTTACCTGTTCTCAGCTCCCAAAGACCCCCTTTACCTGTTCTCAGTTCCCAAAGACCCCCTTTACCTGTTCTCAGCTCCTAAAGACCCCCTTTACCTGTTCTCAGCTCCTAAAGACCCCCTTTACCTGTTCTCAGCTCCCAAAGACCCCCTTTACCTGTTCTCAGTTCCCAAAGACCCCCTTTACCTGTTCTCAGCACCTAAAGACCCCCTTTACCTGTTCTTACACGCCCCTTTTCCCTGTTCTCCGCTCCTAAAGATCCCCTTTAACCTGTTCTCAGCTCCTAAAGATCCCTTTAACCTGTTCTCAGCTCCAAAGACCCCCTTTAACCTGTTCTCAGCTCCTAAAGACCCCCTTTACCTGTTCTCAGCTCCTAAAGACCCCCTTCAACCTGTTCTCAGCTTCTGATCCTAAAGACCCCCTTTAACCTGTTCTCAGCTTAAAGACCCCCCTTTAACCTGTTCACAGCTCCTAAAGACCCCCTTTACCTGTTCTCAGCTCCAAAAGACCCCCTTTAACATGTTCTCAGCTCCTAAAGACCCCCTTTACCTGTTCTCAGCTCTAAAGACCCCCTTCAACCTGTTCTCAGCTTCTGATCCTAAAGACCTCCTTTAACCTGTTCTCAGCTTAAAAGACCCCCTTTACCTGTTCTCAGCTCCTAAAGACCCCCTTTACCTGTTCTCAGCTCCAAAGACCCTTTAACATGTTCTCAGCTCCAAAGACCCTTTAACATGTTCTCAGCTCAAAAGACCCCATTTCCTTTTCTTAGCTCCAAAAGATCCCTTTAACCTGTTCTCAGCTCCTAAAGACCCCCTTTACCTGTTCTCAGCTCCAAAAGACCCCCTTTTACCTGTTCTCAGCTCCTAAAGACCCCCTTTACCTGTTCTCAGCTCCTAAAGACCCCCTTCAACCTGTTCTCAGCTTCTGATCCTAAAGACCCCCTTTAACCTGTTCTCAGCTCAAAAGACCCCCTTTAACCTGTTCACAGCTCCTAAAGACCCCCTTTACCTGTTCTCAGCTCCAAAAAGACCCCTTTAACCTGTTCTCAGCTCCAAAAGACCCCCTTTAACCTGTTCTCAGTTCCCAAAGACCCCCTTTACCTGTTCTCAGCTCCCAAAGACCCCCTTTACCTGTTTTCAGCTCCTAAAGACACCCTTTACCTGTTCTCAGCTCCCAAAGACCCCCTTTACCTGTTCTCAGCTCCAAAAGACCCTTTAACCTGTTCTCAGCTCCAAAGACCCCCTTTACCTGTTCTCAGTTCCCAAAGACCCCCTTTACCTGTTCTCAGCTCCTAAAGACCCCCTTTACCTGTTCTCAGCTCCCAAAGACCCCCTTTACCTGTTCTCAGCTCCAAAAGACCCCTTAACCTGTTCTCAGCTCCAAAAGACCCCCTTTATTTAACCTATTCTCAGCTCCCAAAGACCCCCTTTAACCTGTTCTCAGTTCCCAAAGACCCCCTTTACCTGTTCTCAGCTCCTAAAGACCCCCTTTACCTGTTCTCAGCTCCAAAAGACCCCTTTACCTGTTCTCAGTTCCAAAAGACCCCCTTTACCTGTTCTCAGCTTCTGATCCTAAAGACCTCCTTTAACCTGTTCTCAGCTTAAAAGACCCCCTTTAACCTGTTCACAGCTCCTAAAGACCCCCTTTACCTGTTCTCAGCTCCAAAGACCCCTTTAACCTGTTCTCAGCTCCAAAAGACCCCCTTTACCTGTTCTCAGCTCCTAAACACCCCCTTTACCTGTTCTCAGCTCCAAAAGACCCTTTAACATGTTCTCAGCTCAAAAGACCCCATTTCCTTTTCTTAGCTCCAAAAGATCCCTTTAACCTGTTCTCAGCTCCCAAAGACCCCCTTTACCTGTTCTCAGCTCCCAAAGACCCCCTTTACCTGTTTTCAGCTCCTAAAGACACCCTTTACCTGTTCTCAGCTCCCAAAGACCCCCTTTACCTGTTCTCAGCTCCAAAAGACCCCTTTAACCTGTTCTCAGCTCCAAAAGACCCCCTTTACCTGTTCTCAGTTCCCAAAGACCCCCTTTACCTGTTCTCAGCTCCTAAAGACCCCCTTTACCTGTTCTCAGCTCCAAAGACCCCCTTTACCTGTTCTCAGCTCCTAAAGACCCCCTTTACCTGTTCTCAGCTCCCAAAGACCCCCGTTACCTGTTCTCAGCTCCCAAAGACCCCCTTTAACCTGTTCTCAGTTCCCAAAGACCCCCTTTACCTGTTCTCAGCTCCTAAAGACCCCCTTTACCTGTTCTCAGCTCCAAAGACCCTTTAACATGTTCTCAGTTCCCAAAGACCCCCTTTACCTGTTCTCAGCTCCCAAAGACCCCTTTAACATGTTCTCAGTTCCCAAAGACCCCCTTTAACCTATTCTCAGCTCAAAAGACCCCCTTTACCTGTTCTCAGCTCCCAAAGACCCCCTTTACCTGTTCTCAGTTCCCAAAGACCCCCTTTACCTGTTCTCAGCTCCCAAAGACCCCCCTTTACCTGTTCTCAGCTCCCAAAGACCCCCTTTACCTGTTCTCAGTTCCCAAATACCCCCTTTACCTGTTCTCAGCTCCTAAAGACCCCCTTTACCTGTTCTCAGCTCCTAAAGATCCCTTTAACCTGTTCTCAGTTCCCAAAGACCCCCTTTACCTGTTCTCAGCTCCTAAAGACCCCCTTTACCTGTTCTCAGTTCCCAAAGACCCCCTTTACCTGTTCTCAGCACCTAAAGACCCCCTTTACCTGTTCTTAGCTCCAAAAGATCCCTTTAACCTGTTCTCAGCTCCTAAAGACCCCCTTTACCTGTTCTCAGCTCCAAAAGACCCCTTTAACCTGTTCTCAGCTCCAAAAGACCCCCTTTAACCTGTTCTCAGTTCCCAAAGACCCCTTTAACCTGTTCTCAGCTCCAAAAGACCCCCTTTAACCTGTTCTCAGCTCCTAAAGACCCCCTTTACCTGTTCTCAGCTCCTAAAGACCCCCTTCAACCTGTTCTCAGCTTCTGATCCTAAAGACCCCCTTTAACCTGTTCTCAGCTTCAAAAGACCCCCTTTAACCTGTTCACAGCTCCTAAAGACCCCCTTTACCTGTTCTCAGCTCCAAAAGACCCCCTTTAACATGTTCTCAGCTCCTAAAGACCCCCTTTACCTGTTCTCAGCTCTAAAGACCCCCTTCAACCTGTTCTCAGCTTCTGATCCTAAAGACCTCCTTTAACCTGTTCTCAGCTTAAAAGACCCCTTTACCTGTTCTCAGCTCCTAAAGACCCCCTTTACCTGTTCTCAGCTCCAAAAGTTCTCAGCTCCAAAAGACCCCTTTAACATGTTCTCAGCTCAAAAGACCCCATTTCCTTTTCTTAGCTCCAAAAGATCCCTTTAACCTGTTCTCAGCTCCTAAAGACCCCCTTTACCTGTTCTCAGCTCCAAAAGACCCCCTTTTACCTGTTCTCAGCTCCTAAAGACCCCCTTTACCTGTTCTCAGCTCCTAAAGACCCCCTTCAACCTGTTCTCAGCTTCTGATCCTAAAGACCCCCTTTAACCTGTTCTCAGCTTAAAAGACCCCCTTTAACCTGTTCACAGCTCCTAAAGACCCCCTTTACCTGTTCTCAGCTCCAAAAGACCCCTTTAACCTGTTCTCAGCTCCAAAAGACCCCCTTTAACCTGTTCTCAGTTCCCAAAGACCCCCTTTACCTGTTCTCAGCTCCCAAAGACCCCCTTTACCTGTTTTCAGCTCCTAAAGACACCCTTTACCTGTTCTCAGCTCCCAAAGACCCCCTTTACCTGTTCTTAGCTCCAAAGACCCCTTTTACCTTTTCTCATTTTACCTGTTCTCAGTTCCCAAAGACCCCCTTTACCTGTTCTCAGCTCCTAAAGACCCCCTTTACCTGTTCTCAGCTCCCAAAGACCCCCTTTACCTGTTCTCAGCTCCAAAGACCCCTTTAACCTGTTCTCAGCTCCAAAAGACCCCCTTTATTTAACCTATTCTCAGCTCCCAAAGACCCCCTTTAACCTGTTCTCAGTTCCCAAGACCCCCTTTACCTGTTCTCAGCTCCTAAAGACCCCCTTTACCTGTTCTCAGCTCCCACCTGTTCTCAGTTCCCAAAGACCCCCTTTACCTGTTCTCAGCTTCTGATCCTAAAGACCTCCTTTAACCTGTTCTCAGCTTAAAAGACCCCCTTTAACCTGTTCACAGCTCCTAAAGACCTCCTTTACCTGTTCTCAGCTCCAAAAGACCCCCTTAACCTGTTCTCAGCTCCAAAAGACCCCCTTTACCTGTTCTCAGCTCCTAAACACCCCCTTTACCTGTTCTCAGCTCCAAAAGACCTTTAACATGTTCTCAGCTCAAAAGACCCCATTTCCTTTTCTTAGCTCCAAAAGATCCCTTTAACCTGTTCTCAGCTCCTAAAGACCCCCTTTACCTGTTCTCAGCTCCAAAAGACCCCCTTTTACCTGTTCTCAGCTCCTAAAGACCCCTTTACCTGTTCTCAGCTCCTAAAGACCCCCTTCAACCTGTTCTCAGCTTCTGATCCTAAAGACCCCCTTTAACCTGTTCTCAGCTTAAAAGACCCCCTTTATCCTGTTCACAGCTCCTAAAGACCCCCCTTTACCTGTTCTCAGCTCCAAAGGTTCACCCCAAAGACCCCCTTTACCTGTTCTCAGCTCCCAAAGACCCCCTTTACCTGTTCTCAGTTCCCAAAGACCCCCTTTACCTGTTCTCAGCTCCAAAAGACCCCTTTAACCTGTTCTCAGCTCCAAAGACCCCCTTTATTTAACCTATTCTCAGCTCCCAAAGACCCCCTTTAACCTGTTCTCAGTTCCCAAAGACCCCCTTTACCTGTTCTCAGCACCTAAAGACCCCCTTTACCTGTTCTTAGCTCCAAAAGATCCCTTTAACCTGTTCTCAGCTCCTAAAGACCCCCTTTACCTGTTCTCAGCTCCAAAGACCCCCTTTTACCTGTTCTCAGCTCCCTAAAGACCCCCTTTACCTGTTCTCAGCTCCTAAAGACCCCCTTCAACCTGTTCTCAGCTTCTGATCCTAAAGACCCCCTTTAACCTGTTCTCAGCTTAAAAGACCCCCTTTAACCTGTTCACAGCTCCTAAAGACCCCCTTTACCTGTTCTCAGCTCCAAAGACCCCTTTAACCTGTTCTCAGCTCCAAAAGACCCCCTTTAACCTGTTCTCAGTTCCCAAAGACCCCCTTTACCTGTTCTCAGCTCCCAAAGACCCCCTTTACCTGTTTTCAGCTCCTAAAGACCCCCTTTACCTGTTCTCATCTCCCAAAGACCCCCTTTACCTGTTCTCAGCTCCAAAAGACCCCTTTAACCTGTTCTCAGCTCCAAAAGACCCCCTTTACCTGTTCTCAGTTCCCAAAGACCCCCTTTACCTGTTCTCAGCTCCTAAAGACCCCCTTTACCTGTTCTCAGCTCCCAAAGACCCCCTTTACCTGTTCTCAGCTCCAAAGACCCTTTAACCTGTTCTCAGCTCCAAAAGACCCCCTTTATTTAACCTATTCTCAGCTCCCAAAGACCCCCTTTAACCTGTTCTCAGTTCCCAAAGACCCCCTTTACCTGTTCTCAGCTCCTAAAGACCCCCTTTACCTGTTCTCAGCTCCAAAAACCCCTTTACCTGTCCCCAAAGACCCCCTTTACCTGTTCTCAGTTCCCAAAGACCCCCTTTACCTGTTCTCAGCTCCAAAAGACCCCTTTAACCTGTTCTCAGCTCCAAAAGACCCCCTTTATTTAACCTATTCTCAGCTCCCAAAGACCCCCTTTAACCTGTTCTCAGTTCCCAAAGACCCCCCTTTACCTGTTCTCAGCTCCTAAAGACCCTCTTTACCTGTTCTCAGCTCCAAAAGACCCCTTTACCTGTTCTCAGTTCCAAAGACCCCCTTTACCTGTTCTCAGCTCCTAAAGACCCCCTTTACCTGTTCTCAGCTCCTAAAGACCCCCTTTACCTGTTCTCAGTTCCCAAAGACCCCCTTTACCTGTTCTCAGCTCCAAAAGACCCCCTTTAACCTATTCTCAGCTCCTAAAGACCCCCTTTACCTGTTCTCAGCTCCCAAAGACCCCCTTTACCTGTTCTCAGCTCCCAAAGACCCCCTTTACCTGTTCTCAGCTCCCAAAGACCCCCTTTACCTGTTCTCAGCTCCCAAAGACCCCCTTTACCTGTTCTCAGCTCCTAAAGACCCCCTTTACCTGTTCTCAGCTCCTAAAGACCCCCTTTACCTGTTCTCAGTTCCCAAAGACCCCCTTTACCTGTTCTCAGCTCCTAAAGACCCCCTTTACCTGTTCTCAGCTCCCAAAGACCCCCTTTACCTGTTCTCAGCTCCTAAAGACCCCCTTTACCTGTTCTCAGCTCCTAAAGACCCCCTTTAACCTGTTTTCAGTTCCCAAAGACCCCCTTTACCTGTTCTCAGCTCCCAAAGACCCCCTTTACCTGTTCTCAGTTCCCAAAGACCCCCTTTACCTGTTCTCAGCTCCAAAGACCCCTTTAACCTGTTCTCAGCTCCAAAAGACCCCTTTATTTAACCTATTCTCAGCTCCCAAAGACCCCCTTTAACCTGTTCTCAGTTCCCAAAGACCCCCTTTACCTGTTCTCAGCACCTAAAGACCCCCTTTACCTGTTCTTAGCTCCCAAAGATCCCCTTTAACCTGTTCTCAGCTCCTAAAGACCCCCTTTACCTGTTCTCAGCTCCAAAGACCCCCTTCAACCTGTTCTCAGCTTCTGATCCTAGAGACCTCCTTTAACCTGTTCTCAGTTCCCAAAGACCCCTTTAACCTGTTCTCAGCTCCAAAAGACCCCCTTTAACCTGTTCTCAGCTCCTAAAGACCCCCTTTACCTGTTCTCAGCTCCTAAAGACCCCCTTCAACCTGTTCTCAGCTTCTGATCCTAAAGACCCCCTTTAACCTGTTCTCAGCTTAAAAGACCCCCTTTAACCTGTTCACAGCTCCTAAAGACCCCCTTTACCTGTTCTCAGCTCCAAAAGACCCCCTTTAACATGTTCTCAGCTCCTAAAGACCCCTTTACTTCACCCCCTTCAACCTGTTCTCAGCTTCTGATCCTAAAGACCTCCTTTAACCTGTTCTCAGCTTAAAAGACCCCCTTTACCTGTTCTCAGCTCCTAAAGACCCCCTTTACCTGTTCTCAGCTCCAAAAGACCCCTTTAACATGTTCTCAGCTCCAAAAGACCCCTTTAACATGTTCTCAGCTCAAAAGACCCCATTTCCTTTTCAGCTCCAAAAGACCCTTCAACCTGTTCTCAGCTCCTAAAGACCCCCTTTACCTGTTCTCAGCTCCAAAAGACCCCCTTTTACCTGTTCTCAGCTCCTAAAGACCCCCTTTACCTGTTCTCAGCTCCTAAAGACCCCCTTCAACCTGTTCTCAGCTTCTGATCCTAAAGACCCCCTTTAACCTGTTCTCAGCTTAAAAGACCCCCTTTAACCTGTTCACAGCTCCTAAAGACCCCCTTTACCTGTTCTCAGCTCCAAAGACCCCTTTAACCTGTTCTCAGCTCCAAAGACCCCCTTTAACCTGTTCTCAGTTCCCAAAGACCCCCCTTTACCTGTTCTCAGCTCCCAAAGACCCCCTTTACCTGTTTTCAGCTCCTAAAGACACCCTTTACCTGTTCTCAGCTCCCAAAGACCCCCTTTACCTGTTCTTAGCTCCAAAAGACCCCTTTAACCTGTTCTCAGCTCCAAAAGACCCCCCTTTACCTGTTCTCAGTTCCCAAAGACCCCCTTTACCTGTTCTCAGCTCCTAAAGACCCCCTTTACCTGTTCTCAGCTCCCAAAGACCCCCTTTACCTGTTCTCAGCTCCAAAAGACCCCTTTAACCTGTTCTCAGCTCCAAAAGACCCCCTTTATTTAACCTATTCTCAGCTCCCAAAGACCCCCTTTAACCTGTTCTCAGTTCCCAAAGACCCCCTTTACCTGTTCTCAGCTCCTAAAGACCCCCTTTACCTGTTCTCAGCTCCAAAGACCCCTTTACCTGTTCTCAGTTCCCAAAGACCCCTTTACCTGTTCTCAGCTTCTGATCCTAAAGACCTCCTTTAACCTGTTCTCAGCTTAAAAGACCCCCTTTAACCTGTTCACAGCTCCTAAAGACCCCCTTTACCTGTTCTCAGCTCCAAAAGACCCCCTTTCTCAGCTCCAAAAGACCCCCTTTACCTGTTCTCAGCTCCTAAACACCCCCTTTACCTGTTCTCAGCTCCAAAACACCCCTTTAACATGTTCTCAGCTCCAAGCGACCCCATTTCCTTTTCTTAGCTCCAAAAGATCCCTTTAACCTGTTCTCAGCTCCTAAAGACCCCTTTACCTGTTCTCAGCTCCAAAAGACCCCCTTTTACCTGTTCTCAGCTCCCTAAAGACCCCCTTTACCTGTTCTCAGCTCCTAAAGACCCCCTTCAACCTGTTCTCAGCTTCTGATCCTAAAGACCCCCTTTAACCTGTTCCCTTAAAGACCCCTTTAACCTGTTCACAGCTCCTAAAGACCCCCTTTACCTGTTCTCAGCTCCAAAGCCCTTTAACCCTCAGCTCCAAGACCCCCTTTAACCTGTTCTCAGTTCCCAAAGACCCCCTTTACCTGTTCTCAGCTCCCAAAGACCCCCTTTACCTGTTTTCAGCTCCTAAAGACCCCCTTTACCTGTTCTCATCTCCCAAAGACCCCCTTTACCTGTTCTCAGCTCCCAAGACCCCTTTAACCTGTTCTCAGCTCCAAAAGACCCCCCTGTTCTCAGTTCCCAAAGACCCCCTTTACCTGTTCTCAGCTCCTAAAGACCCCCTTTACCTGTTCTCAGCTCCCAAAGACCCCCTTTACCTGTTCTCAGCTCCAAAACACCCCCTTAACCTGTTCTCAGCTCCAAAAGACCCCTTTATTTAACCTATTCTCAGCTCCCAAAGACCCCCTTTAACCTGTTCTCAGTTCCCAAAGACCCCCTTTACCTGTTCTCAGCTCCTAAAGACCCCCTTTACCTGTTCTCAGCTCCAAAAGACCCCTTTACCTGTTCTCAGTTCCAAAAGACCCCCTTTACCTGTTCTCAGTTCCCAAAGACCCCCTTTACCTGTTCTCAGTTCCTAAAGACCCCCTTTACCTGTTCTCAGCTCCAAGAGACCCCTTTAACCTGTTCTCAGCTCCAAAAGACCCCCTTTATTTAACCTATTCTCAGCTCCCAAAGACCCCCTTTAACCTGTTCTCAGTTCCCAAAAGACCCCTTTACCTGTTCTCAGCTCCTAAAGACCCCCTTTACCTGTTCTCAGCTCCAAAAGCCCCCTTTACCTGTTCTCAGTTCCAAAAGACCCCCTTTACCTGTTCTCAGCTCCTAAAGACCCCCTTTACCTGTTCTCAGCTCCTAAAGACCCCCTTTACCTGTTCTCAGTTCCCAAAGACCCCCTTTACCTGTTCTCAGCTCCAAAGACCCCCTTTAACCTATTCTCAGCTCCTAAAGACCCCCTTTACCTGTTCTCAGCTCCCAAAGACCCCCTTTACCTGTTCTCAGCTCCCAAAGACCCCCTTTACCTGTTCTCAGCTCCCAAAGACCCTCTTTACCTGTTCTCAGCTCCCAAAGACCCCCTTTACCTGTTCTCAGCTCCTAAAGACCCCCTTTACCTGTTCTCAGCTCCTAAAGACCCCCTTTACCTGTTCTCAGTTCCCAAAGACCCCCTTTACCTGTTCTCAGCTCCTAAAGACCCCCTTTACCTGTTCTCAGTTCCCAAAGACCCCTTTAACCTGTTCTCAGCTCCCAAAGACCCCTTTAACCTATTCTCAGCTCCCAAAGACCCCCTTTACCTGTTCTCAGCTCCCAAAGACCCCCTTTACCTGTTCTCAGCTCCTAAAGACCCCTTTACTGTTCTCAGCTCCTAAAGACCCCCTTTACCTGTTCTCAGTTCCCAAAGACCCCCTTTACCTGTTCTCAGCTCCTAAAGACCCCTTTACCTGTTCTCAGCTCCCAAAGACCCCCTTTACCTGTTCTCAGCTCCTAAAGACCCCCTTTACCTGTTCTCAGCTCCTAAAGACCCCCTTTAACCTGTTTTCAGTTCCCAAAGACCCCCTTTACCTGTTCTCAGCTCCCAAAGACCCCTTTACCTGTTCTCAGTTCCCAAAGACCCCCTTTACCTGTTCTCAGCTCCAAAAGACCCTTTAACCTGTTCTCAGCTCCAAAGACCCCTTTATTTAACCTATTCTCAGCTCCCAAAGACCCCTTTAACCTGTTCTCAGTTCCCAAAGACCCCTTTACCTGTTCTCAGCACCTAAAGACCCCTTTACCTGTTCTTAGCTCCAAAGATCCCTTTAACCTGTTCTCAGCTCCTAAAGACCCCCTTTACCTGTTCTCAGCTCCAAAAGACCCCCTTAACCTGTTCTCAGCTCCAAAAGACCCCCTTTAACCTGTTCTCAGTTCCCAAAGACCCCTTTAACCTGTTCTCAGCTCCAAAAGACCCCTTTAACCTGTTCTCAGCTCCTAAAGACCCCCTTTACCTGTTCTCAGCTCCTAAAGACCCCCTTCAACCTGTTCTCAGCTTCTGATCCTAAAGACCCCCTTTAACCTGTTCTCAGCTTCAAAAGACCCCCTTTAACCTGTTCACAGCTCCTAAAGACCCCCTTTACCTGTTCTCAGCTCCAAAAGACCCCCTTTAACATGTTCTCAGCTCCTAAAGACCCCCTTTACCTGTTCTCAGCTCTAAAGACCCCCTTCAACCTGTTCTCAGCTTCTGATCCTAAAGACCTCCTTTAACCTGTTCTCAGCTTAAAAGACCCCCTTTACCTGTTCTCAGCTCCTAAAGACCCCCTTTACCTGTTCTCAGCTCCAAAGACCCTTTAACATGTTCTCAGCTCCAAAAGACCCTTTAACATGTTCTCAGCTCAAAAGACCCCATTTCCTTTTCTTAGCTCCAAAAGATCCCTTTAACCTGTTCTCAGCTCCTAAAGACCCCCTTTACCTGTTCTCAGCTCCAAAAGACCCCCTTTTACCTGTTCTCAGCTCCTAAAGACCCCCTTTACCTGTTCTCAGCTCCTAAAGACCCCCTTCAACCTGTTCTCAGCTTCTGATCCTAAAGACCCCCTTTAACCTGTTCTCAGCTTAAAAGACCCCCTTTAACCTGTTCACAGCTCCTAAAGACCCCCTTTACCTGTTCTCAGCTCCAAAAGACCCTTTAACCTGTTCTCAGCTCCAAAGACCCCCTTTAACCTGTTCTCAGTTCCAAAAACCCCTTTACCTGTTCTCAGCTCCCAAAGACCCCCTTTACCTGTTTTCAGCTCCTAAAGACACCCTTTACCTGTTCTCAGCTCCCAAAGACCCCTTTACCTGTTCCCTTTAACCTGTTCTCAGCTCCAAAAGACCCCCTTTACCTGTTCTCAGTTCCCAAAGACCCCCTTTACCTGTTCTCAGCTCCTAAAGACCCCTTTACCTGTTCTCAGCTCCCAAAGACCCCTTTACCTGTTCTCAGCTCCAAAAGACCCCTTTAACCTGTTCTCAGCTCCAAAAGACCCCCTTTATTTAACCTATTCTCAGCTCCCAAAGACCCCCTTTAACCTGTTCTCAGTTCCCAAAGACCCCCTTTACCTGTTCTCAGCTCCTAAAGACCCCCTTTACCTGTTCTCAGCTCCAAAAGACCCCTTTACCTGTTCTCAGTTCCCAAAGACCCCCTTTACCTGTTCTCAGCTTCTGATCCTAAAGACCTCCTTTAACCTGTTCTCAGCTTAAAAGACCCCCTTTAACCTGTTCACAGCTCCTAAAGACCCCCTTTACCTGTTCTCAGCTCCAAAAGTTCTCAGCTCCAAAAGACCCCCTTTACCTGTTCTCAGCTCCTAAACACCCCCTTTACCTGTTCTCAGCTCCAAAAGACCCCTTTAACATGTTCTCAGCTCAAAAGACCCCATTTCCTTTTCTTAGCTCCAAAAGATCCCTTTAACCTGTTCTCAGCTCCTAAAGACCCCTTTACCTGTTCTCAGCTCCAAAAGACCCCCTTTTACCTGTTCTCAGCTCCTAAAGACCCCCTTTACCTGTTCTCAGCTCCTAAAGACCCCTTCAACCTGTTCTCAGCTTCTGATCCTAAAGACCCCCTTTAACCTGTTCTCAGCTTAAAAGACCCCCTTTAACCTGTTCACAGCTCCTAAAGACCCCCTTTACCTGTTCTCAGCTCCAAAGACCCCTTTAACCTGTTCTCAGCTCCAAAGACCCCTTTAACCTGTTCTCAGTTCCCAAAGACCCCTTTACCTGTTCTCAGCTCCCAAAGACCCCTTTACCTGTTTTCAGCTCCCAAAGACCCCTTTACCTGTTCTCATCTCCCAAAGACCCCCTTTACCTGTTCTCAGCTCCAAAAGACCCTCCTGTTCTCAGCTCCAAAAGACCCCCTTTACCTGTTCTCAGTTCCCAAAGACCCCTTTACCTGTTCTCAGCTCCTAAAGACCCCCTTTACCTGTTCTCAGCTCCCAAAGACCCCCTTTACCTGTTCTCAGCTCCAAAAGACCCCTTTAACCTGTTCTCAGCTCCAAAAGACCCCTTTATTTAACCTATTCTCAGCTCCCAAAGACCCCCTTTAACCTGTTCTCAGTTCCCAAAGACCCCTTTACCTGTTCTCAGCTCCTAAAGACCCCTTTACCTGTTCTCAGCTCCAAAAGACCCTTTACCTGTTCTCAGTTCCAAAAGACCCCTTTACCTGTTCTCAGTTCCCAAAGACCCCCTTTACCTGTTCTCAGTTCCTAAAGACCCCCTTTACCTGTTCTCAGCTCCAAAAGACCCCTTTAACCTGTTCTCAGCTCCAAAAGACCCCTTTATTTAACCTATTCTCAGCTCCCAAAGACCCCCTTTAACCTGTTCTCAGTTCCCAAAGACCCCCTTTACCTGTTCTCAGCTCCTAAAGACCCCCTTTACCTGTTCTCAGCTCCAAAAGACCCCTTTACCTGTTCTCAGTTCCAAAGACCCCCTTTACCTGTTCTCAGCTCCTAAAGACCCCCTTTACCTGTTCTCAGCTCCTAAAGACCCCCTTTACCTGTTCTCAGTTCCCAAAGACCCCCTTTACCTGTTCTCAGCTCCAAAAGACCCCCTTTAACCTATTCTCAGCTCCTAAAGACCCCTTTACCTGTTCTCAGCTCCCAAAGACCCCCTTTACCTGTTCTCAGCTCCCAAAGACCCCCTTTACCTGTTCTCAGCTCCCAAAGACCCTCTTTACCTGTTCTCAGCTCCCAAAGACCCCCTTTACCTGTTCTCAGCTCCTAAAGACCCCCTTTACCTGTTCTCAGCTCCTAAAGACCCCTTTACCTGTTCTCAGTTCCCAAAGACCCCTTTACCTGTTCTCAGCTCCTAAAGACCCCCTTTACCTGTTCTCAGCTCCCAAAGACCCCCTTTACCTGTTCTCAGCTCCTAAAGACCCCCTTTACCTGTTCTCAGCTCCTAAAGACCCCCTTTAACCTGTTTTCAGTTCCCAAAGACCCCCTTTACCTGTTCTCAGCTCCCAAAGACCCCCTTTACCTGTTCTCAGTTCCCAAAGACCCCTTTACCTGTTCTCAGCTCCAAAGACCCCTTTAACCTGTTCTCAGCTCCAAAAGACCCCCTTTATTTAACCTATTCTCAGCTCCCAAAGACCCCCTTTAACCTGTTCTCAGTTCCCAAAGACCCCCTTTACCTAGCTCCTAAAGACCCCCTTTACCTGTTCTCAGCTCCAAAGACCCTTTACCTGTTCTCAGTTCCAAAAGACCCCTTTACCTGTTCTCAGTTCCCAAAGACCCCTTTTACCTGTTCTCAGCTCCTAAAGACCCCCTTTACCTGTTCTCAGTTCCCAAAGACCCCCTTTACCTGTTCTCAGCTCCAAAAGACCCCTTTAACCTGTTCTCAGCTCCAAAAGACCCCTTTAACCTGTTCTCAGTTCCCAAAGACCCCCTTTACCTGTTCTCAGCTCCCAAAGACCCCCTTTACCTGTTTTCAGCTCCTAAAGACCCCCTTTACCTGTTCTCATCTCCCAAAGACCCCCTTTACCTGTTCTCAGCTCCCAAAGACCCCCTTTACCTGTTCTCAGTTCCCAAAGACCCCTTTACCTGTTCTCAGCTCCTAAAGACCCCTTTACCTGTTCTCAGCTCCCAAAGACCCCTTTACCTGTTCTCAGCTCCAAAAGACCCCTTTAACCTGTTCTCAGCTCCAAAGACCCCCTTTATTTAACCTATTCTCAGCTCCCAAAGACCCCCTTTAACCTGTTCTCAGTTCCCAAAGACCCCCTTTACCTGTTCTCAGCTCCTAAAGACCCCTTTACCTGTTCTCAGCTCCAAAAGACCCCTTTACCTGTTCTCAGTTCCAAAAGACCCCCTTTACCTGTTCTCAGTTCCCAAAGACCCCCTTTACCTGTTCTCAGCTCCAAAAGACCCCTTTAACCTGTTCTCAGCTCCAAAAGACCCCCTTTATTTAACCTATTCTCAGCTCCCAAAGACCCCCTTTAACCTGTTCTCAGTTCCCAAAGACCCCCTTTACCTGTTCTCAGCTCCTAAAGACCCCCTTTACCTGTTCTCAGCTCCAAAAGACCCCTTTACCTGTTCTCAGTTCCAAAAGACCCCCTTTACCTGTTCTCAGCTCCTAAAGACCCCCTTTACCTGTTCTCAGCTCCTAAAGACCCCTTTACCTGTTCTCAGTTCCCAAAGACCCCTTTACCTGTTCTCAGCTCCAAAAGACCCCTTTAACCTATTCTCAGCTCCTAAAGACCCCCTTTACCTGTTCTCAGCTCCCAAAGACCCCTTTACCTGTTCTCAGCTCCCAAAGACCCCCTTTACCTGTTCTCAGCTCCCAAAGACCCTCTTTACCTGTTCTCAGCTCCCAAAGACCCCCTTTACCTGTTCTCAGCTCCTAAAGACCCCCTTTACCTGTTCTCAGCTCCTAAAGACCCCTTTACCCGGTCTCCGTTCCAAAAGACCCCTTTACCTGTTCTCAGCTCCTAAAGACCCCCTTTACCTGTTCTCAGCTCCCAAAGACCCCCTTTACCTGTTCTCAGCTCCTAAAGACCCCTTTACCTGTTCTCAGCTCCTAAAGACCCCCTTTAACCTGTTTTCAGTTCCCAAAGACCCCTTTACCTGTTCTCAGCTCCCAAAGACCCCCTTTACCTGTTCTCAGTTCCCAAAGACCCCCTTCACCTGTTCTCAGCTCCAAAAGACCCTTTAACCTGTTCTCAGCTCCAAAAGACCCCTTTATTTAACCTATTCTCAGCTCCCAAAGACCCCCTTTAACCTGTTCTCAGTTCCCAAAGACCCCCTTTACCTGTTCTCAGCTCCTAAAGACCCCCTTTACCTGTTCTCAGCTCCAAAAGACCCCTTTACCTGTTCTCAGTTCCAAAAGACCCCTTTACCTGTTCTCAGTTCCCAAAGACCCCCTTTACCTGTTCTCAGCTCCTAAAGACCCCCTTTACCTGTTCTCAGTTCCCAAAGACCCCTTTTACCTGTTCTCAGCTCCAAAAGACCCCTTTAACCTATTCTCAGCTCCTAAAGACCCCCTTTACCTGTTCTCAGCTCCCAAAGACCCCCTTTACCTGTTCTCAGCTCCCAAAGACCCCTTTACCTGTTCTCAGCTCCCAAAGACCCTCTTTACCTGTTCTCAGCTCCCAAAGACCCCCTTTACCTGTTCTCAGCTCCTAAAGACCCCCTTTACCTGTTCTCAGCTCCTAAAGACCCCCTTTACCTGTTCTCAGTTCCCAAATACCCCCTTTACCTGTTCTCAGCTCCTAAAGACCCCCTTTACCTGTTCTCAGCTCCCAAAGACCCCCTTTACCTGTTCTCAGCTCCTAAAGACCCCCTTTACCTGTTCTCAGCTCCTAAAGACCCCCCTTTAACCTCAGTTCCCAAAGACCCCCCCTTTACCTGTTCTCAGCTCCCAAAGACCCCTTTACCTGTTCTCAGCCCCAAAGACCCCTTTACTAGACCCCCTTTAACATGTTCTCAGCTCAAAAGACCCCATTTCCTTTTCTTAGCTCCAAAAGATCCCTTTAACCTGTTCTCATCTCCTAAAGATCCCTGTAACCTGTTCTCAGCTCCTAAAGACCCCCTTTACCTGTTCTCAGCTCCAAAAGACCCCCTTTAACCTGTTCTCAGCTCCTAAAGACCCCCTTCAACTTGTTCTCAGCTCCTGATCCTAAAGACCCCCTTTAACCTGATCTCAGCTCAATGAGACCCCCTTTAACCTGTTCACAGCTCCTAAAGATCCCCTTTACCTGTTCACAGCTCCTAAAGACCCCCTTTACCTGTTCTCAGCTCCAAAAGCCCCCTTTAACCTGTTCACAGCTCCTAAAGATCCCTTTAACCTGTTCTCAGCTTAAAAGACCCCCTTTACCTGTTCTCAGCTCCTAAAGACCCCCTTTACCTGTTCTCAGCTCCAAAAGACCCACTTTAACCTGTTCACAGCTCCTAAAGATCCCCTTTACCTGTTCACAGCTCCTAAAGACCCCCGTTACCTGTTCTCAGCTCCAAAAGACCCCTTTAACCTATTCTCAGCTCCCAAAGACCCCCTTTACCTGTTCTCAGCTCCCAAAGACCCCTTTACCTGTTTTCAGCTCCCAAAGACCCCCTTTACCTGTTCTCAGCTCCCAAAGACCCCCTTTACCTGTTCTCAGTTCCTAAAGACCCCCTTTACCTGTTCTCAGCTCCTAAAGACCCCCTTTACCTGTTCACAGCTCCTAAAGACCCCCTTTACCTGTTCTCAGCTCCCAAAGACCCCTTTTACCTGTTCTCAGCTCAAAAGATCCCCTTTACCTGTTCACAGCTCCTAAAGACCCCTCTCTGCTCCAAAAGACCCCTTTAACCTGTTCACAGCTCCTAAAGATCCCTTTAACCTGTTCTCAGCTTAAAAGACCCCCTTTACCTGTTCTCAGCTCCTAAAGACCCCCTTTACCTGTTCTCTCAGCTCCCAAAGACCCCCTTAACCTGTTCACAGCTCCTAAAGATCCCTTTAACCTGTTCTCAGCTCCCCCCTTTACCTGTTCTCAGCTCCTAAAGACCCCCTTTACCTGTTCTCAGCTCCCAAAGACCCCCTTTACCTGTTCTCAGTTCCCAAAGACCCCTTTACCTGTTCACAGCTCCTAAAGACCCCTTTACTAGCTCTTCTCAGCTCCAAAGACCCCTTTACCTGTTCTCAGTTCCCAAAGACCCCCTTTTAACCTGTTCTCAGCTCCTAAAGACCCCCTTTACCTGTTCTCAGCTCCCAAAGACCCCCTTTACCTGTTCTCAGCTCCCAAAGACCCCCTTTAACCTGTTCTCAGCTCCTAAAGACCCCCTTTACCTGTTCTCAGCTCCTAAAGACCCCCTTTACCTGTTCTCAGCTCCTAAAGACCCCCTTTACCTGTTCTCAGCTCCCAAAGACCCCCTTTACCTGTTCTCAGCTCCCAAAGACCCCTTTTACCTGTTCTCAGCTCCAAAAGACCCCCTTTAACCTGTTCTCAGCTCCTAAAGACCCCCTTTACCTGTTCTCAGCTCCCAAAGACCCCCTTTACCTGTTCTCAGCTCCCAAAGACCCCCTTTACCTGTTCTCAGCTCCCAAAGACCCCTTTTACCTGTTCTCAGCTCACAAGATCCCCTTTACCTGTTCACAGCTCCTAAAGACCCCTGTTACCTGTTCTTAGCTCCAAAAGACCCATTTAACCTGATTTCAGCTGCAAAATCCTCTTTAACCTGTTCTCATCTCCAAAAGACCGGTCAGCTCCAAAAGTAGGGGCACTGATAATCATATACCATTCAGATGAAATTTTTCATGTTCTCTACCCAACTCCTTTTCACATAAACTATCTCACATTTTGCCTTTATCCGTATCATGTTTATTACCCAATGATCATGACAATAAAAAATATCAAACTTGAATACAATCCACATGCAAGTTCAACCAGCGCCTTTTGAGATTCTGTCGAGCATGTTTGCTTCAGGGTAATATTGCTAAGGCCGTGTAAAATTAATATTTTGGTTCTCGTCCCTCCCTCCTCAATTTCTGGGATTTGTCAGATTTTTTTTTTTTTTTAGATTTTTCAATTTTTGTAGACTTTGGAATGATTTATGAAATCTTCATACATATAAATAAGTTTATTAGAGAACAAGCATCACTTCCAAGTCTTTTTGTGGTACTCTAAGGGGTTTATCCCTCAAAAAAAAACATTCGAAAAAAAAAAAAAGGGCCTCATCGTTTCCTCGAGCACTGTTGGAGAAGACCGAAAACTACTGACAATGCTAATTTTACATTGAAAAAAAAAAAAAAAAAAAAACACCTCCTCCCTCATCAATTCATGAAAATCCTCTGGACGAGAACCAAAACATTAATTTTATACGGCCTAAAGTTTTTATACCCCCTACGTGTGCCCCAAAAACCTTTTGACTCCTGTTCATATACCCAAAACTTTGACCCCCCCCCTATTCAAAACTCCAATAACCCCCTGCATTTTGTCCAACCCCTCAGGTATTTCTGAACACTTTCTATAGGCCTATTTAGTATAGGGACTAGAGAGAGAAAAAAGCAGAACATAAAGGAGCTTAGGGCATATAGGGAGAGAAAAAAATCAGAAAAAGAAAAGGATTGGAAAGAGTTTAGCCCGGGAGTTTAGTACTAAATTCTCCTTTTCTTGTTTATTACTTAGGCCTAGAGGCCTATCTTTCCCAAATCTTTCTGTTTCTTTTTTCATTCATTTTCTCTTTCTTTCCTTCTTCAGTTCTTCAAGTTTCTTGTAAACATTCCTTCTTTACTTGGCTTTTTTTTGTCAGATAGGCATAGAAATTAGTAGTAATAATAATAATTTAAAAAAAACCCTAAAATCCTTACTTATTGGACAGACAAAAATTATGTAGGCCTAGAATATTATATGAATGATGATAGACCATCGATCGAAATAATAAGTGGTCAAAATATTTTTGTGAAGAGCGCCATCTCATGCTTTGTTGATTTCAAAGACTGTCAACACAACTTGTACATGCATGATTCAGAACTTTTCATAACTTCCGGAAGAAATACTACCAGTAAAACGTTTGAAGTTGATCATCAAGAATATCGGGATGCTGAAAAACTACTTATAGGATACGAAGAGAAGGAAAAGAAGATAATAAAGCCGCCAGGATGGCTCTAAAATTTGTGATCTTACTGATGGTGTCTTATGGCATCGGAGGAGTTTGGAGTGTATCGGGGACAAATACCGAGAAAGGTAGGACTGGTGTGTATGTGTGTGAATGCAGTGATGAATGGGTGTTGAACGTAAACCAATTTACAGCAATGGGATTTCAATAGTGTTATTTTGAATCAATACGATTAATGGCAAATTGAATCACCGAGTCAGCTGATCAATAGTGATTCTGTCGTATGTGTAATATTACATGTACAGTTGTATATGGCTGTTAGTTTTTAGTAAATACAAACGACAGGTCATGAGTATGATTATTTTATTTTATTTATTTTATAGTGTTGCAATCCTGGGTGGGGGGGCACTCTCACATAAATGCCCGGTCGCTCAACTCAACACAAAAGTTGGCAACCATGAGAGTTACCAAATCTTTTAAAGACCCCCTTTGCAATGATTTTTCATGCAAAATCGAGGACAAAATTTGGCCAAAAACAACCCCTTTTTTGTGGTTTTCAATGACTAGAATTTCAAACATCCCTTTTTAATGACTAGAATTTCAAACATCCTTTTCAGTGACACTAAATATTGACATAAAATTACAGGATTTTCCCAAGTACCCTTTTATCCAAATTTCTGAATAGTGCAAATTAAATACCCCCATTTTGCTGATTTCACCGGGATTTCACTGTCAAATTTCATGGACTGTCCAAATTAAATACCCTTATTTTCCCAATTTCATGGTCCTCTCTACCGCAAGAAAATTACCCTTTTTCATGCTTATTTGGTAACTCTCATGGTTGTCAATTTTTGTGTTGAGTTAGGGGGCCGGGCATAAATGGTCTGTACGCATGCATATTATTGCATAACCAAGAAATTATAAGTAGGGTCTAAAAACACTGATTTTCAAGAATAAGGGTAGTTTTCTGAAACTGAACAACTAAAGGGTACCTTTTCAAATATTTGGTAAATTACGAGTCCAAAAGGGTACATTTTCTTAGTTTTACTAGCCAAAAACTCATTATAGGGGTAAATTCTATATTTAAATTTCCTTATTTAGGGGCTCCAATACCTATGGCCAGCCCAGAACATAAAATTACACAAATTTGACAATATTTTTGCTAAACAGTAAAACAGATTAATCTGCAAGAAATGTTTTGTACATTTTTTTAATAGTTTTTTTGAGAAAAGTGGGGAATGAGGCTGCAGATCATGAAATGCCCCTTTAGTCATACAACAGATCAAAAAGTATTCCTGGCTGTGAATTTTGTAGAAAATGGGCTATATAGATGGCATGTGTTACAGGGCTGTATCTCTGGGGCTGTATAGTATTAAAAGGTTCACAAATGTGAGGCAGCCAAAATACAAACATGTGCCCATATTAAAATAAAGATGTAAAGAAAAATGTTACAACAAATTTCTCAAAAAGTGGGGCGGCCATGGCCTCCTTGGACAGCCTGCTTGCTATGGCCCTGCACCCTGATGTGTTAGGCCAAGAAAAAAAAATTGTTTGCTTGCCCTCAATTGAATTTTAACAATTGGGTCGGTCGGTCGGGATTTTTTTTTTTTTTTTTTTTTTTTTTTTTAATTACTAGGAAACTCTAATGTTTGTATTAATTAAGGCTCAAAATATGAAAAATCAGACAATTTTGGTGTCAAAATGAATCAACTAATATTAGAAAACAACTAAAATGTTGAACACAAGCTCTAAAATACATTTTTTTTACATCTTCAGAATGCAAAAATTTAAAAAGAAAAAAAAAACTTTTTCAGGAATTTCCAAAAATAGGGTCGGTACTCTTTTGTACAGTAAATAGAAAAAGGGGGGGAAACTTTTTTCTGATTTCCAAAATTAGGTTCGGTCGGTTGAGGCCAAGCAAACAACTTTTTTTTTTTGGCCTTATGGTAACAACCTGCAAAATGATCATTTTATAATGTGTAATGTGTTTTATCATATGTTTTATAAAATATTTCTTTATTTCTCTTCACCACAATTCACCTGCAACTTCTGCAAGTGGATCACATCCCTGGTGAAAGACATGAACCAGAGGACATCCTGGACATGACATACATGTAGGTTTTAAATTCAATTTGCTTCTAATCATGTACCTTGGCCTATAATTACCATTTCAAGTTTTAAACAAAAAAGTTTGTTTGCCCTTTCAAGGCTTCAATCCAAAGTTGGTCTGTAAAAAATAGACATGTCAGACAATGCTGGTCATGGGTTCTAGATTGCAAAATAATCTGAATTCATATTATTTGTGCACTTCCATGCTTTTAATATATTGTAAACTGCTCACCCGGTACAGTATGGTCAATACATCTTATGAGTAGTAGTTTTGATATATTTACATGTAGTTTAAAAAGGTAAAAGTCATCTCACAAGTATACATTTTCAACTTTAAAAAAATTTGTACCTCAATTGAAAACAGATGATTTCCGGTCAATTGGGAAAGGGCAAAATGTAAATCTTTTTTCCATTTAATTGTCAAAAAATATACTCAATCATTGTAGCTTGATCCACCATCTCTGCAAACAATTGTACAGTGTTTTGAAAACTATACTTGTAACCAGGCCTGGGTCTTGACTAGGATTTGACAAATTTCGTCATTTTCACCAAAGCTCCCTGTCCAAAATTTGACTCTAAAACATCAACCAAACCTGTGCCCCTTATAAAGCTAAATTGCCCTGATTTGTTAGCCTGGTCTTGTTTTGAGTTCACAGAACTTATTCAAGCATTATTTTTAGAATTTAGCACACATGTAATTTTGCCTGTCCCATGAGCAAACTGCCTGTCCAAAATGACAGGTGAACAGGCTAGCTCTATAAAGGCATTCCTGCTTGTAACCACAAAAGCTTACAATTTATAAGAAGTTACAAAACTACAAACAAGGGCCCTAACACTTTTACCAGATGATGGTGGACGACATTATTCATGTGGCAACAGCCAATATCGTAAAGAAAACAAACAATATGACGGCAACACTGCCTGGACATTGGACGCCCCGTGCTGAGTTGTGTTTTTAGCTCTATTGGCCCTATAAAAAAAAAAAATGCACAAAATATATTTCTCAGTGAATGTATACATTTTCACATAAAAATAAATATTTTTGGATTCAAAATGAATGTGAAGAAGAAAAAAAATTTTGTAGCTGGGAGTGAGTGGGACTCGATCTCAGGACCCTATGCGTGGCAGGCGAAAACTTTACCATTACACCACGCTAACCGTGATACACAGTGGAAGAAATTTTACGTACATATATCATAAACATATCGTGCGTTATTCATACAAAACATTAAAAAAACAGTACTTACAATGAGGTTCACTGTCGAACCTCAACGGATATAGACTGATAAAATAGTACTTAATCACATGCGTACAGTTTTGGAATAATTTGAGACATTTTTGTGTTTACGTGTAAAACCAATGACGACATCAAAATTCAGTCAATCTTGGCCGGCCCCCCCTGACTTTTACACAGGGTCTTCACACAGACTTGTCACCAATTCACACAAGATATAAATTTTATTATGTACATATTGAAAAATAATTGTAAATTATATTTTTGAATTGAAACAATCATGTGATCAGACATTTTTAAAAGTAAAGATATCAAATTAGCTAATAATAATATTATTAGATTTGGTGTTAAATAAACTTTGTGAAAGTTTTGAGAACAAGATCCTATAATTTCAGGTTGTGATCTACAGGTTATTTTCATAATTTTAACCACAATACCACATGTGATGTTTTAACACAGGGTGGATTCAAATACTGGGTAACAAGAAAATTAGCAAATGGTTGAAAACACAGATTACTACCATACGGTAGTAAACAAGTTGAAGTTTGTTTCAGCGAAACCTGATATCACCTTGAACATGCAGCTTTCTGTTCACATCTGAATAATTTTGAGCTTTTTAAATTTGATTGATTAAGACCTGTTGAATTGTTAGCTACAATTCTTTGGGTGCAAAATGATTATTTTGGTCATTTAAAGCAAGATTCTCAAGGGCACCTCATGCTGATCAATTGTATGAGGAAACAATAGGTCAGCCAGGTAAATACACACAAACAATAAAATCTATTTCATTATACATACTTCCATGATAGTTGTTCCTGGTTTATGGTATATTTATCAACTGGGATTTACCGTGATCGAGCACATATCTTTTATTATTCGAAAAAAAATTTCCCATTGAAAAATGAAAATATTTCTGTGAAAGTTTTATCTTGAATCCAAAGAGGAGCAATTCTTTGTTTTATGCGTGTGTCATAATTTGATTAAACTGTTACTTGTCATATGTGACGTGTCATGTCAAAAGGAGACACTTTTGGGCAGGTTATCAATTTTGAGGTTTTTACACATCTTAAATATAGAGATATTTTGCTCCACAATGCCGTTTTGCACAATGAAATCTGACATTCATAAGCGAAGATAATGCATTCGTAAGTTATGGTATTACAAAAGTGAAAATTGAAATATATCGGCATGAAATTGAAATATCGGCATTTAAAAATATTATTGCCAATGTTGCGAGTAGGAATTACCTTGAAAAATGTCTTGCAAAATGCAAGATGCCAGTTATATTCCGGTCTGAAACTATCAGACAATATTTTTAACATTTATAACATCACAAATTTGCAACAAACCCAAATTGTGAAAAAAATCACCCGGGCAGATTTTTGGCTATTTCTCCATTTATGATCCTGCCCAAAAGTGTCTCCTTTTGACATGACACGTCACATATGTCCTAGTATTTTTACTCACTATATCTACTGGTACCTTGATTTCCAATTACAGTAATCACAACTTTCAAATATAATTGTTCATCAGTGATTTTAAATTCAATTTATTCAGGTCATATCTTTATCATATGGAAGGAATGTCAAGGAAAAGGTGACTTGTTTAACATGTCCATGTCATGTATTTGTCGAAAGTCGTATGCAGACTCCGAGTATTACTGTGTATAATATTGTATGTAACATATAGATCTATGTTATTTAATCTATTGCCATTCTATTTCCAGTAATGTTTAAGTTCTATCTAATGTTTGATGACGAAAAATCGATAATATGTTACATAATATCTAGCAGAAATATATTATCAATTTTACGTCATCAAACATTCGTTAGAACTTAAACATTACTGGAAATAGAATGGCAATAGATTTTATAACATAGATATGTTACATGTAGGCCTATACAATATTTTACGTACAATAAAAAGTCTGCATACTGCTTTATGTCTACCATCAGATTTGGGCAACAAAGGAGGTGGTGATAGGCCTACAATTGTACCACTCAGGCCTGAGTAGTACACAACCTGCACTAATAATTCTGATTGTTTCAGAAACACATTTATGACATAATTGACATCATCAATATAATGACAATATGAATTGGTCTTATCAAGTTAATATTAACCAGAATACAGGCATAATCAAATAGTGACCTCAAATATTGGTTGTCAACTGCATGCCCATAATCATGATTATCATGATTATACATGGTGGTCACTTTGTAATTTGTGTAAATGAACAACGATGATGTCAATAACAACAACAATGTACAGTAGGCTGATTTTTTACTGGTGAACCTTTATAAGCCCTGAAAACATATCACAGCTCCCCCTCCCCCCTGCCCCCCGGTGTCCACTCCTAACCCAAATAGTTTTCAAACTGGAAACAACATATATTAAAAATCTTAACAAAAAGTAATGCAGCAGAGATACAGACCTATAAAATCGTATTCACAATATTTTAACATAGAATGACAGGTGGATTATGCACAGGCATTTTGATACTCCATTTGCCCAATTTTGTTTTAAAATAAACAATACACAGCAGTATTTTAAGGAAAAAAACCCTGAATTTAAAAGTTGCACTTAATATACAGGGATCTATGGAATTAATGCAACCATTTTGGCATACACTAAAACATGCCATAATCTTTGTGCTGGATTCAAACCAATACAATGTACTGCAACTTTTAAATTCCAGGTTTTTTCTTTAAAAATACAGCTGTGTTGTTAATGAAATTGGGCAAAAGGGGTATCAAAATGCACGTATAAACCACTCCATCTTTCTATGTTAAAATATTGTGAATATGACTAATAGTTTGAAGCTATCGACATATAAGGGCTACGTTAGTTTTTGTTAAGTCTTTATTATAAAGTTGCAATGTACATGTGTTTTACTAGGCCCTATTGCTAATAAAAGGGAGAATGCAGTTTTTATGAAGCTATATGATTTGTAAAAGTTAAATTCTTAAAATAATTATAAACTGAAGTGCCTTTTTTATATAATAACAAGGTTTGTTTGAGCCATTTTCCCAATCAAAGATGCATTAATTTTATAGTCAAATAAAATGTATCATAAAGTCCCTCAAAAAAAGGTACACCTGCCCTAAATTCAGCATTATTGGATAGGCCTATATATATGCCCAGATTCCCATCATTTTCACAATTTCACGAAAACTGCCTGTCCAAAATTTGGCCCTAAAAACTATTGTACAGGTGAATTTCTATTGAAAAATTATCATATCTGCCTGAAGCACATTCAAGTGTGCCAAACCAGAATAATATAGTTTTGTATACACACGTACATGTAGAAAACCTCCATTACACAGCCGTGACGTTAGTCACGGCTGTGTCTTTTTTCTTACAGGTTCTTTCTTCTTTCTTTCTTCTTTCTTTCTTCTTTCTTTCTTCTTTCTGCCGACCATTACATTTGCTCTAGCACTCACATGCTTGGACCGATTTTGACCTGACTTGGTCACAGCCATCATTGTCCATGCCCCTACATGTCACATGAAACTTATGGGGTCAAAGGTCACGCAGGGGTCACAGGGGTCAAAAACGTGATTTCGCCTCAAAATGCTTCTTCTCTCACAGATTACGTGGACAGTGACGCCACTTGCACACATGCATTGTTATTACCCAGTGTCTATGGGGTCCTCACAGATTTGGGGTCAAAGGTCATTAAGGGGTCACTTCCGGTATAAAACGAAAAACCTTCACAAATTTTTATTTGCTAACAAAAAACATAGGACAGTACCGGTATGTTCACACATAAATTGTAGTTACCCTGTGCATATGTGGTATTTTTTTTTTAGGGTCAAAGGTCATTAAGGGGC
Source organism: Amphiura filiformis (assembly GCF_039555335.1). Classification (NCBI taxonomy): domain Eukaryota; kingdom Metazoa; phylum Echinodermata; class Ophiuroidea; order Amphilepidida; family Amphiuridae; genus Amphiura; species Amphiura filiformis. The sequence goes on along the minus strand of NC_092633.1, from coordinate 43,528,749 downwards.
CACTTCCGGTATAAAACGAAATACATTTAAAATGCTTCTTCTCCCACAAATTACGTAGGACAGTGACACCACTTGCACACATGCATTGTTATTACCCAGTGTCTATGGGGTCCTCACAGATTTGGGATCAAAGGTCATTAAGGGGTCACTTCCGGTATAAAACGAAAAACCTTCAAATTTTTTTATTTGCTAAGAAAAACATAGGACAGTAACGGTATGTTCACACATGAATTGTGGGTACCCAATTCATATGTGGTATTTTTTATTTGGGGTCAAATGTCATTAAGGGGTCACTTCCGGTATAAAACGAAAAACCGTCAAAAATTTTTATTTGCTAAGAAAAACATAGGACAGTAACGGTATGTTCACACATGAATTGTGGGTACCCAATTCATATGTGGTATTTTTTATTTAGGGTCAAATGTCATTAAGGGGTCACTTCCGGTCTGAGACGAAAAACCTTCAAAATGCCCCTTCTGCCACAAGTAACATAGCAAAGTGGTGCCACATGCACCCATGCATTGACATTAGCCAATGTCTATGGCCGTTTTCATATATTTTGGGGTCAAAGGTCATTAGGGGTAACAACACGGCTGTGTTCGTGGGTTAGACCACAGCTTAGTCTAGTTCCATTTGTGGTTTCATCTTGTAACGCTCATTGTACAGAACTTGCTAGTATTTGCACAATACAGACTGGTCCATTACCACCAGTGTATTATGAATTTAAGTTTAAACAGGGTTGATGCCTAGTCAACCAGAAATTCAAATTGTTTTTCAAACATGGTATTTTGAAAGCTAGGTTCCTATAACATGATCATGATGTAAAACAACTTGATGTTATAAACCAATTGTTAGGACGACTCAATTTCAAATATTTTGTAAGAATATCTGATTCTGGCTAGTAAATTACAAATGAAAGTCAATCAAAGATTCAATTACTAAATACTATGGGAATATGTGTGGCACCAAAAACAAGTCCATTTTCAGGGTATATCCAGATTCCAGAAGATCGAAATTAGAAAGAAAAGTTGACAAAGGTCCCAACCATGTTTCATGAAACTGTTCAAAATAATCCCCTTTTTTGGTGGGGGGGGCACATTTGGGACAAAATGGCCAAAAATGAAAGTTTTCTATAAGTACAAAAAGGCCTAAAAACATTAAAATAATATTAGAGCATTCCACAGGACAGGGGGGAATCAAAGGGGAGCTGTCCCTATGGCTACGCCACTAGGACCCTACATGTAATGTGCAAACAATTTCACTGTTCCAGCAAAACTTATATATGCCACATAATTCTGTTTTCCGTAACAGCAAATCATAGTTCCTCACCAAAATGTTCCTCAATAATGAGTACCTGATTCCATGGCACTAGTCCACAACGCTGAAGAATATTTTTTGAGCCTCGGTACACGTGTAGCACAGCATGTTTAGCCACAACAAAGTTTTTGCTCACAAACTTGTATTATTTTTGTATATATTTTATTCAAAATTGTAATGCTGGTTTTCATTGACTGCGCTTCTTCTTATGTACAAATGTATGACTCATTTTTACCTTCTTTGTACAAGCCTGTGGCAAAGTTCCAAATGCATGCCCTGTAGTTTGACCTGGATATCAGAGAGAATAGGAGAAAATGTGGAAAATGCTGTTCATTTTATTAAATATCAAAACGGTAATGATTCGAACTTGCTTTCAATAGACATTGTATTTCCTGAATAGGCCTGTACACGTGCATAAAATAAGTTAATTCTTTATCACAAGTACTTCTTCAAACAATGATAAATGTTTTTCATTTTCAGTGTGATTTTTCATGGGACAAGTACAATTTTTAAGTAACAGGTTCAGTTAAAATAAATTGAAATGGGATTTTAAATTATGTCATCCTATAGGCCTACTAGATCACAAATTGAGTTTACCGGCCTATGCCATCTACTTTCTATGATGCCATAAAGCTTATTGCAAATCTCTTTAGTTCATGTACAGTTTAATTTTTAAGATAAAGGAATTTAAAAAAAAGTTTGATGCCAAAGCTGATATTTTCAAATTTATGAGCAATTATTCTCTGTGCAATTCCGATGAAATTGACTATAATTTCCCCATGAAATTTACCATATTTTCCTGTTTTTCCAATTTAATATTAGTTTTTGTGCACAAATCATTGGGCCCTGCTCATTGATGACCTATTCCCTTCAAACATTGCTAATTAATGCAATTTGATGCTCTTCCATCACACTGAGTGACTATCAACTATACAAGCTCAAGTAATTGTAAATGCCAGTGTTATGCTAGGTTGAAGAGTAATGATAATAAGAACACCAATTGTAACTTCATATCACTAAGCCAAATGCTTATGATATCACTTGATGCAACCATTTTGAAAATGGTGTCATAAATCAGGGACGAGCTTGACAATTTGGATGAAATACCTAATGTGTGGAACAAAAGTTCTTGCTTTGTTCTTCATTGTTTAAAATCTCATTTGAAGCTTCAGGTGGGAATGACTACAATGTTTTGAGGGCATTGCGGCAGTGGGGATTGGCACCCACGGCATTATGCCATGGGTTAATTCGAGGGCTGCTGCCTTTACCAGATGAGCCACGGGGAGAGCGGATAAGATTTGTTTTTTGTCCTGCGGGGAATTGAACCAGGGACCTCTCCCACCAAAGGCAAATATCTTAACTGGTGTGCCACGCTGCTCCCACAATTACTGCAATTACCAATCATCTGTGGATTGTGGTAAGCTTTCTTACCATGAGATTTTAGCATTTTTTAACATTTTGGTTGAAAAAATTGAGGGGGGGGGGGGGTCCTCTCTTAAGGGGGTCTTTCATAGGGGTGTATGAATATCAACTGGAATAGCCCATTAGCAGAATTCAAGCAACATACAAATTTCAAGCACACAAAGTAGTAGTCTACTGTAGTAGACCCTTTTAATTTATCATCCCTCTAATCCCTCTATGGAAAATCCTCCAAACCTGTTCTGATCCAACAGCTATGTAGCTGTCCATGGGTGAAATGGGCAGGGCAGTCACTGGGCATGTGTTTTATTTATGCATGGAATGGTATGAATTGTTTATCAAAAAGGGCATGCCGAGCAGTCTAACAAAGTAGTTCATACAACCCTCTTTGTTTCTCAATTGTCCAGTTACATGAGATGATCTTAATAGTTGGTCAAGTTCAGCTGTTAAGGTTTAGTAATGGCTTTAACTCTAAAATAACTTAACCAACCAGGGGTTCCTGCATGATTTTGATAGGAATTAAATAGGGAATCTGGTGATTAGTTCATTGACCTCATCAGACACTTCCCATGTTTTGTTCTCATATTGCAGATCCATTAGCAAAGCCCAACTGTGTTGATGATGGGAAAACCTTAACAAACACATTTTAAAGAGGCATTACTTAAGTAATAGATGTCAAATGAATGCCAGACTTTTAATACAGTTCTGCAAGATATAAGAAAAGGACACAACTTGTCCTTAAATTCATCTTGAAACAACAATCTGAGATGCTGAGATGAGAACTTGGTGCTTGGACTTGGTGTCAGCATGTCAGGGTGTTCATCCACCCATCATTCTGGACAGGCAGTTTTCTCCTGGGACAGGCAAAAATAATGCTTGAAGAAGTTTTGAACTCAAAACAAGATAAGATCAAAGCTATAGCAAAGGTCTGATTTATGTTTTTAGGGCCCAATTTTGGACAGGTAGCTTTCGTGAAATTGGGAAAATGACAGGCACTTGTCAAATCCTAGCTATAAGACAATGCTTGTCAAATGTGTGTGAAAAAAGGAGAAAATCAGCTTGCATGAATTGAAAGTGGAACTAAATCCTTTTAAACATTGCTGAAATGCAGACCCTATCTAATGGTGACTTTGTGTGTGGGGGGTGTGTGTGGGGGTGTGTGTGTGGGGGGGGGGGGGGGGGGGATTGGGGGCACCCAATTTCAAGACCACTGGGCAAAGGCAAAGTGCACCAAGTCCAAATAATGAATATAAATGCCTTGAAGTTATGGGGGGGCACCAAGGCCAAAACTAAAAAGGGCAGGCAATGGCCTTGGTGGCCTCCCTGAAATTTCAAGCCCAGATCTACATGTAGCACAGGCTCTGTGAGTACTCTGATACCTATAATGAATTCAGGGGTGTGAGGGTTCAGATTAAAATCTGAATTCAGATTTTCAATTTTATAGTATGTCATTGGTGGTATTTGTGGTAACAACATTTCCAACCCGGTTAGTTGTGCATGTGCTACACACAAAAAATTACTAGCATTCCAAGTACTTGTCAATGTAAAATTATGAAACATGAATTTCATCCATGGTGTTGTCTTTTTAAAGACATTTCTTGTTTGATCTTGATTTTTATCTCTTTTTCTGCACTTCCTCTGTACAAAAGTATAGGAGCTTTCCAGATTTCAGACTTTTTCAGGATTTTTTTATCTGTGGTCACTCACAAGATATGTCACCAATACGCTCAGTGCTCGCTATTTGAGGGGCGTCACATGAGCAGTTCCAGCCCTGATCATGCCTCCTATGTCTAGGCCTATATAATATCCCATTCCCATACATGTGAGCATTAAAATAGACACAGTTTAAAGTGATAATCATTTATATAAAATTGCATAAGAACTCAAAGTCCATCTGTTGTATGGCCAGTGATCATTCATTAAAAAGGGAAAGTTGATTGGACGGAAGTAGACGTTTTAATTAATCACCCCTTGATAAGTATGTCAGGAAACAAGTTAATTGATTATATGATAACTGTGAAGATAACAAGGACTCAGTACACCGGTCGATCTTACCGTTTCCGATGTTGATTAAGATACTTCTTGCATCGATCCCGAGATGCGGAAAAAACCAATAGTCATTTTGTCCCACATAAATGAATAAATAACAAAAACCCCGATCCCCGAGTGGACTCACCCATTCGGTGACGTCACACACGATAATCATCCTTATCCTCCTTGGTTTCTAGATGAGATAGACGTGTGGATTTTTCTTTACCAACGCTAAGTATCATTACGAACCAAAGGACGAGATATACAGTTTGTTTGTTACACCTGAGGTAAAAACCAACCAGTATAGTACGCTAGGGAGATAGTTTTGACGACATTTTTCGGCTAGAAAAGTGACAAAACGATCCAAAAACTTAGCTTGTATGAGTGTTTCCGTTCAGTATCACGGGACACACGTTTCAAAATAACCGCCTTAGGACGCCATTTTATTTTTTTGTTCTCACGTAAAACAACTATAACAGACTAGTAAGTTACAATAGATGTTTGTACAGTACTGTGTATACATGTATGGTGAGTGATTATCGCTATGTTTATGGTGTGCTCTATCGTTATATCTTTCAGTACTGCGTCTGATGACGAGTTACTGCTAAGAGTTCGTGGGTTTCGAAGGACCAGCCTGACAAATCTATACCAAAAGGTTTTCAGTTTTTCATCCCTTTGTACATATATTTTTATATCATACCACTACATCAGCGACAGCCACTGTGCGTGTGGGTCTGTTTATTGGGCTTGAGCTTGTGTTCGGGGGTAGTGCTATCGCTCCCGATTACTACAATGTCCAGGCCTTGTCAATCATGCCCTTCCCTTGTGGCAGAGTGGGACCCGCATCCACTCTGCTACACCCACAGGGATTGCTCTAAATCAAGTAAGTGTGCTTCCTTTTGCATAGGCTTATCGGACATCCACTTGAGGATTTAGAAAGTAGCGCTTCGTTTGGGTCTTCGACACAGACAGAAAACGAAGACCAAGAAGAAGCCTACAGGTAAGATTGATATGGTAGGTACTAGCGCGGCCGGCAAGGGCCACGCTAAGGTAACCTCTGGGGCTCCGGTCCCGGGCAAGCAGGCGGACCCTCCGGGGACTGCTAGCGAGCCCGAAGGCCTAGCAGCCAGCGAAAGCACTGACTTAACGTCTAAGCTAGTAGCAGGCAGCAGGCGGTACTTGCCCTAACAGGCGAGTACCAGTCTACCAGTGAGATCTCTAGCGAGAAGTTTCTTGCAGGTGGACACCCGTCTATTGCTGGCGAACGAGCGGGTCTAGCACCCGCGAAGTAGCGGCGACGGACAGTATGCCAAGGGTACCCGGGCTTGCCTGGGCTGAATCTAGCATACAGCGTGCGAACGGACCTCCGGGCTTGCCTCGGCCGGTCTGTAGCACGCAGCGTGCCAGTGGAACCCGGGCTTGCCTGGGTTGATCCACGCACGCAGCACGCTTTTCGTTCCCGCAAGGGTCGAATGAAAACGCATGGGTTTAGCAGAGACGATACCGGGCTAACGCTCGGTGTAGTCTTAGCAGAACCAACTGGGGTTGTCACACGGCAGCGTTCCATGGCGGGACCGCCGAGTGATGCCCTGGGCCTTGGAATGGCTGCCGGCTGTCCTCCGGGACTGGCTAGCGGCTATACCGGGGTTGGGCTCGCAGTCTCTCACGGGACAGCGACCCAAGTGCAAACGGTGGCAGCTACCGAGGACGAGCTACGGCTCGACTTCAGTGGTAGCCACTATGCACGCGCCCATAGCTGCCGTGAGTGGTCCGCCACACACAGCGACCTTGGGCGAGGCGCAAGAGGTTAGGGTAGGTAGTTTGAACAGCCTGGCTGATCAACAACCCACTTATGTCCTCGAGAGCCAGCAGAGCGTGGGTGATCCATTACAGTCAATGGGTCAATTACCCTCTTATGATCGATCACTATCTATTCAGCGGAGCATGGCTCCATTGATTGATACTGCCTATTCAGGTAGCGAGGTGACTGATCGGGGGTATACACGCTCAGCTACCCGTGATACTAGGCAAGCTCCTTTTAGCCAAGGGACAGCCAGTATAGCGGGGTACCCATACACACGGCTTGATCCTCTAGCGGGGGCGCTGTGAGGCATGGGTACAGTGGTACGCAGCCGGGAGCCCTACCGGGCACCTACGCTACAACCACGCAGGTACCGCAGTACTCGTCCTGGTTGCCACAGTCTCTGTGGCAACAGGGGGGGGCGGTACTGGTACTGCCGTTCCATGGGGTTTCCCTGGTGGCGGATCCTTTCAGGGTCAGCTACCGACAGGGTATGCCCCGTGGTATCCGCCGCAGGGTGGTTTCTTCCACGGTCTAGCACCGTGGCAAGTGCCGCCAGCGTTGGGCAAGCAGTACCACCAGCTGTTACCCAGGCTGGGCGACGAGTGGCTAACCCTGATACAGCTCAGGGTAGGCCGCACGCTGCTATGGCTAGGGCGACAGCAGCGAGAGCGTCGCGGATCCCGGGTGCTATGGCTAGCATCTCGGGTCTGGCGGGAGTACTCCCTCTTCTGCTGGTGTTCAGTTGGCTAGCCACACGGTGGCGACACCTCCCTGTCCACCTTCAGATGCCCGTCGTCAGATCTCTTCCTCATCAGAGAGTGAGTCAGAGTCTGAAGGCGAGGGAAAGGAGTCGGAAGATGAAACCAGTAGCGACTCACAGTCTGATGAGGCTGTGCAGCTAGCTTCAGGTATCCTTCCCCCGCTGCCCCGTGAGGAACTCGCTAGCAATGGTCTGCCTGCGGACACCGCTGAGGTGATGAGCCGTGTGGCCCAAGGTTTGGGCCTGGCTTTCTCTCAGGAGGAGTCCGTTCAGGAGGACCAGGGCATCTTTTCAGTAGGATGCCCAGCTAGCGCGTCCACACAAGGGTCGCCCGCACTTGCATTCCCGGCGGACCTCAAGGGTAGGTTTCAGAGGGCTGTCAGGCTCGCTGGAGCTTCGACGCCGCGTGCTTGCACGCTTCCACTGCGTGTTTCGCAGGAGGACTACTGAAACCTACCTCAGGGTCCCTGACATGGATCCAGACGTTGCCAAGCGCCTGCCGCTAGCGGCGAAAGGCGCAAGACGGGTCGCTCTCCCCCAGTGGGAGGAGGAGCTAAAGCTCATCGATAAGCGAGCACGCTCGCTTATCAGAGTCTCTAGCGTCGCTACCACGCTTGCCGAGCACCTCGGTAGGAAGGTAGCGAACGACCACGGGGCAACGTCGGAACTCTTCCGCGAGGTTAATCTGTTAGCAGTGCTAACAGCTAACCTCAACGAGAGTTCTATGGGCCTAGCCCATAGGATGTCATCTCGCCGCCGGGAGAATGCCTGTCTGTCCCTCCAGTCAACTTACGGCTCCGACTTTGCTGAAGCAATGAAGAAGTCAGACTCGGTGGGACAGGGGCTACTCTTTGGACAGGCCTTTTGCGCTACGGTAGAGGACCGGGCAAAGAAGGCCACCAATGAGAGCACTCTGAAGAAGTCAGAGGCTGCCCTGACCAAGGGGAAGGGCAGTAAGGCGAAGAAGAAGCACAAGAAGAAGAAGTCTTCTAAGCGTTCTTCAGCGCCAGCTCCGGCTTCAGCAGGACGCGCACCACAGACTACACCCGAGCCCGAGGCTACTCCAGCACCTCCCAAAAAGACTGGGAAGCGCAAGAGTAGTGCTGGATCGTATGGCAAGCCCCCTAGGAGAGCCGTTCTTCTAAGGGTGGCAAACCAGATCGGTCCTGAGGGCACGGCGGTCGACAGTCCATGCCGGCAGGCCTTGGACTTCCCACAGGGATTCCCCTGTGGGCGGCCGCTGTGCATTACGCCCAGAGATGGCATGCCATCTCACCGGGCGCCTGGGTATTGTCAGTGGTCAGTGGGGTTACAGGCTGAATTTACCAGCCACCCCTCGTCGCCTGCACGATTCAGAGGTCCACGGTAGTGCCGCCAGACGGCCCCAGCGTCGGGCACTACTGTCAGAGGTCACTCAGCTTCTCACGCAAGCAAGCGATTGTCCCGGTCTACCCTCCTTTCACCAAGGGTTTTGGAGCACTTTTTTCTGGCTCCAAAGAAGACCGGCGACTGAGGTTCATTCTGAACCTCAAGCCGTTGAACGAGTTCATCAGGCCCAAGAGGTTCAGAATGGAGACTCTCGCTTCGGTGCTAGCCTGCCCCATCAAGGGTATGTGGGCGGCATCGCTAGATCTCTCGGACGATATCTGCATGTTCCGATCGCACCTCAAGATCAGAGGTTTCTACGCTTCAAGGTCCAGGGTCAAACTTACCAGTTTCGATGCCTGCCATTCGGCTTGTCCACCTCCCCCAGAGTGTTTACACTCCTGGTCAGGGCGGTGGCAGCGTACCTGAAGCGCAGGGGAGTCAACATGTGTTGCTACCTGGACGATTGGTTCATTTACGGAAGCACCCCACTGGAGACACAGTGTCTCGTGGAGTTGGTAGTCCGTACGGTGCGGGACCTGGGATTTCTGATCAACGTCAAGAAATCCAATTTGGTCCCGACGCGAGACACCACTATTCTTAGGGGCCCAGATCAACCTCAAGGAGGGATCGCGCGGCCTCACCCGAGAGGGTGACGAACATGGCGAGGTGTGCCCGACTCTTGGCCGAGTCAGAGGGGCACCCGCTGTGGCATGGATGAAGGTTTTGGGCCTTATGGCCAGTATGGTAGACCTCGTGCCGCACTGCCGCTTTCACATGAGGCCTATACAACTACACCTTCAGCCTTTTACAGGCCCAGTCGTCACCCAATATCCCTCGCGGTTCCGATGTCGGAGATCGCGCGAGAGGAGCTCTGGTGGTGGACCCATCAGCCCAATTTGACTCAAGGTGTCAGGTTTCCTGCACCAGCGGTGCGCCACGTAGTGACGACCGGCGCGTCAAAAGCTGGGCTGGGGGCCACATCCACGGGACTCAGTCTCGGGCCTATGGTCGGCCACGGAGACGGAGTTCCATATCAACCTTCTCGAACTTTGGGCAGTGGAGAGAACTCTCCAGCATTTCGAGAAGGTGATCGTGGGATCTCATATCGTTGTCCAAACAGACAACACAACCGTGGTGGCCTACCTCAACAGACAAGGGGGCACCAGGTCACCACGGTTGTGCCTGCACGCACCACGCCTGATAGGGTGGTGCAAGGCCAGGCAGATTACGTTGAGAGCGATGCACATAGCGGAGTCACCAACATCCTCGCGGACGATCTGTCACGAGGAAAGGTGTCGGGACCTACAGAATGGTCCCTTGCTCCGCAGGTCGCCCAGACGATCTTCGAGGTGATGTACCACCCCTCGATAGATTTGTTCGCATCTCATCGAAATCATCAGCTGCCTGTGTACTGCTCGAGGGTCGCAGACCCACAGGCATTCGCCGTGGACGCTCCGTCCGTAGACTGGCGAGGAATGACTGCTTACGCTTGCCCCCCGATCTCGCTACTCGCAAGGGTGGTGACCAAGATCGGGAGGGAGGATTGCAACGTCATTCTGATAGCACCGCTTCTGGCGAAACACCTGTGGTTTCGACCGATGGTGGATCTACTAGCGGCACAGCCGCGAGTACTCCCGAGTTACCAAATCTACTCCGGATGCCCGGAGGAGAGGTACCAAGTCTACCACTAGAGCACCTGCAGTTAGCTGCATGGCCCTTATCAGGGAACGTCGCGGCGGAGGGAGGCTTTTCATCAGAAGCTGCTTCTCTCATCGCCGGGGTAGACGAGTCTACCCTCCGTACGTATAGTCAGCGTTTGGCTCCCTACTACGCGTGGTGCGATGAGAGAAATACATCTCCCACTAGAGCCCCTGTGCCTCTAGTGGCAGATTTTCTGACAGAAAAGTTCAGGTCAGGACTTCAGCAGGCAACGATAGCCAACTACAAGTCAGCCATTCTCTCGATTCATCGGGATTTGAAGACGGTCGACTATCAATTCAGATGGGTCCCTAAGTCTTCTTCTCGACGGTATGTTCAACGAGCGCCCGCCGAAAGGAAGGTGGTCCCTCCATGGGACCTCAACACAGTCTTGGAGTATATTAAGGGTCCCCTTTTGAGCCCCTGTCAAAAGCGACCCTTAAATACGCCACTCTTAAGGCGGCCTTTCTTCTGGCGTTGGCTTCGGACGGCGCTGCTCGGAGTTGCACGCAGTCTCAAGTCAGCCTCCGTGTTACTAACAACGGAGCGACGCTGTTTCTTCGCCTGGATTTCCTTGCAAAAATGAGCGAAGTACATTCCGACACTCGCCCTCTTCCTACCCAGTATTGGGCAGGGTTCGTCAATAGTCGAAGACAGGTTGTGGTGCCCGGTGAGGCGCTACAGCACTACCTTGGCCGAACACAAACCTTAAGAGGGGCTCATGACCGCTTATTTATCACCCACGCAGAACCGCACGGTCCAGCCGCTAAACAGACTCTGGCACGGTGGCTGGTCCAGGTGTTGGTGGACTCGGGCGGCAAAAGACGCTTCCCCCAAGGCCCACTCAACCAGATCTATCTCATCTTCGGGGGCCTACCATAGGGGGTCCCCATTGAAGAGATTTGTCAGGCTGTGTCCTGGAAGAACCCGTCGTCCTTTTCCACGGTTTACTACAAAAACGTAAACCAACGACCAGGCGATAAGTTCACCAGGGCTGTTCTGGGGAGATAACATGGTGGTTGGGTATCAGGTGTTTTGCGGACAATCAGAATTCCAACATGGTAAGAACCAGTGTTTCTATTCTTAACCACTGCACTTTCAGTTCAGGGTTTTTGTCTGTTCACGTAGTCTTTCTGTTTCCCGGCCGTGAGGGGGGGAAATAGTTTGACCTCGCGATTACCATGCTACCCACTCTCCCGATCCTTATCAGATGCTGGCCAATCTTGTACCTCCATCCGTCGGTTACTTGCTAGATCGATCTTTCAGATGTTGATGCAAGAAGTATCTTAATCAACATCGAAGCGGTAAGATCGACCGGTGAACTGAGTCTAGTCCCAAACAAAAATGTTTGGTAGACTCATAACCGTCGCGATCTTACCTTTCCGATGTTGATTATCCGACCCCGCCGCCCCTACAAGTTTGGCCGGTAGGGCTGCCCAAGTCGGATAAGGGATGATTATCGTGTGTGACGTCACCGAATGGGTGAGTCCACTCGGGGGATCGGGGGTTTTTTGTTATTTATTCATTTATGTGGGACAAAATGACTATTGGTTTTTTCCGCATCTCGGGATCGATGCAAGAAGTATCTTAATCAACATCGGAAAGGTAAGATCGCACCGGTTATGAGTCTACCAAACATTTTTGTTTGGGACTAATATCATTTTGTTTCAACTGTCAAATAATGATAACCTACTACGCACTTTCAAAATGGAAATGGAATACCGGTAGCTCTGTAAGAATAGATAATCCCTGTTGCACAGGTATCAAATTGACCAATTCAGCGTCGATTCTGTACCCTCCAAGTGATGAAAGTCAAAATTTTTGCGCGCTTCACACGCATTTCAGCACAAAATCATTTGAAAGATCAATTTAAGACAGATATTCAACTTCATTATAACCAAAAATAATTAGTGGTAGGCCATTTCCATGCGCTCCGCTTCGCAATTGTTTCAGGAAGCGGGGTCATTATGTATCCTTAGCCCTGGGCACCGCAAGCCCTATTAGATACCTTTCCTACATGAAAATGGTATACTGGTAGCCCTGTAAGTTAATCTTGGTTGTACATCTGATGATCTGATACATTGTAAGGGCCTAGAATATCAGTAAATTTTATATACATTTGTAGGCCCTAACTCATTAGTCATACAAAGATTCTTGTCATTTGATTGGTCAATTACAAAGGATTATTTTTGCTATTTTTAGTAAAAAGACTATTGCACTCTTCGCCAGTGCAATAGTCAATTTTCCATTGCACTAACGCACAGCTACCATGGCAACTCTGACATACGCGTGCTTATAGTTATAGCGAGTAGTGACCACCTCGACTCACCAATATAGGTGTGGGTGGGGCAGGCCGCAACAAATTATATTTTTTAGCTTGCCCGATCGGGCAGGCAATAGTCAAAAATTGGTTGCCCGAAATTGTCCCAAAATTACCCCTATTCACGGCAACAGTTGTTGACAAAGTGGGGGGGGGGAAGGTGTCCAAGCAGCATCTTCCTTGGAAATCATAGCATATTTGAAGGGAAATATTTTTTTCCAAATAAAAAATTATGGTAGGCCTATATCCAGATCTGTCTTGATTGTAAAGGCCTATCTTCTTGGGAAATAAACCTCTTTGTTAGCAGGTTTGGCCAAGGGATTCAATAGGACGAATACCGCATATGATGCCTATGTGTGGCATGTGGTATGATGTCTGTTCTATAGGCCTATATCAACAGAATTTCATCACTTTCAATATCACAGTCGTAATGAGCATAGTGAAGACAAATCCGCTTCAGATCCACTTTTGACATTTTAGTGATCCGTGTTATGATATATATCTTTGGGAATGTGCCCAACATAAACAGATTGAAGAGTTTGCTTCAGAAGTTTGCTCGCATCAGCACTTTAGTTTGAATCCTCTGGAACAAAATGTGCTATATAAACCTGAACTAGAACATCATAGCTGAACCATGGGGCTTTGGCAGTATATTGTGATCCACCCAAATTCACCCCAGTGGGCCAAAATATTGTAAACTACCAAAATTTTGCGCGCTACGCGTCCTCATTGTCACAATGAATACTAATACATCTTGGAAGCCTGAAGACATGTTCAGTCTCTCTAAAAACAAAACCGATATATGCAACTGCAATTTTGTTCGTCTCTGCCCAAAATTTTTATTTTGCCCCCCCGACCAAGAAAGCTGGCTACGCCCCTGCCTTTCATCAATCATATAGAATCAATGTTTATCAACTTCAAAATGCCAAAGATGACTTTTATATTCACCCATTCACTGTAAAGGGTAACCAAATTAGTAATAATGAATAACGTCAATGTTTAGTATATCGTTCTTTGATTACTTGAATATACAAGCAGAACCGCCAGCTTTTGACAGTATCATCTACCAGGATCTACTCTTACTGTGCTTGTCTTACATACCGTGGCTTACTAAAACATTCGCCCACATCCTTCTACTTATCTCACTGTATGATCCCTGCTTGTCGGAGAATTCTAATCATATTTCAAGGACGTTAATGCGAGTATCTACTGAAGATGACACACTCCCCGTGGGGGTGGGGTCATGGGGCATAATATCACTGGGAAGATGATATAGAGTTAGGATGAGAAATTGATGTGAAATTTATATTAGCACTGGTTTCATCAATCATTGGGCTTATTTTGCCAACGGTAATATGTCATCTGAATTGTTTCTATCAACACAAGTTTGTGGTCATTGATCATCTTCACAGCCGATAGTATACATGTACCGTCCATTGGTAGAAAATGAAAAACACATCCTCTTCTTCATTTTGCCAATTAGAATGTTTGTATATATTTGCATGTTAATGCTCTGTGTGCTAACCATGGCTTCAACAGAAAAAGTTAAGTTTTGAAAATATTTTCTCAAAATATCAAGAGCTATCTTAAGAACTACTGAACCAATACTAGGCTTGTTTGTACTCATTTTAATGCATTTTGTATGCTGATTCCAAATATGGTCATGAAAATTTACATTTCTGAAATTTTTGAATTTTCAGAAAGTTTTTGAAACATGTCGTCTGCAGTCGACACCAGCGTGAAGAGAGTTAATGTTATACGATTGAAATATTTTTACAGATTTATAAATGAAATGATACAAAGCACATATGGCTATATTATTGGAAGTCTGTAAAAATTGATAAACCCTACATCAGAACAAATTTTAATCAACTTTGCTTAAAACTTTGCAATACCTAAATTTTAATTCCATCAAATGTTCATTTTAATGATGACCAAAATGATTATGACTACATGTAGCTTCAATTTTTTTTTAATCCATTAAATATTCACCTATCCTTTCATTGGTCAATTTCTTTTTCTCATCAAGTAGGCCCTACATTTTTATTCTGACCAAAAATTGTAGAGCTGTTGGAGTTGTTTCATTTGTCTTCGGCATCTTCTCTCTTGTGTATTTAATTCAAGATATATTGACGAGGACATTGATGGCACTAGAGTTGCTCATTAATGGTCTGTGATTAATGCCTATCAAGCAGAAATATACTCAAGGTTCTGATCTAAATTGCCTCCTTTGACTCGATTATAACCTTCAAATGGAAGTGCTAGATACCTGCTCGGTGACTAGTTGAACAGTTAATTAATACCGACATTCTGAATTAGATATATTAAAACATGAAAGGTGGGGTTTTATTAGCATTTGAATTTGAAACAGCTGAAAAGGACACCGATTCATCGTATACATGTCTGGAATACAAGCTCATAATATCGTTGATGAATCTCACCTTGTTTGTTTGCTATGTCAAACAATAAAGGTGTAGGCCTATGCAATTGCATTCTGACAAATTTATAAGCAGACAGACCCATTACATTTCAATTATTTTGATTGGATTCAACTGGCATATTTTTTATCAATTTAACTACAGGAAAATGAGCTTATAAAATCATACAATTGAATATCATTTCAAGCCAGCCGGTTGACAATTTTACTAAATTTGTAGCTTTATTTAAAAATGTTTTAAATGGGATCAGTTTTATTTTTTTACATGTACCATACTGACTCGAGTATAGTCCCACCCCTTTTTTTAGGTGAAACAGTTTTGAATTCCCCCAAAAGTTTTTGTGTGTTTTTAATATGCAAAGTTATTATTGTGTTCATGTCATACTCTACTGATGATTCCAAAAATGCTGAATTTGTATCCACAAAAAACTTTTTTTTTAAAAGTCAACCATGAACAATGATAACATTTAGTGCTAGGTCCAAGGACACTCAAGAATAGAAAAATATAAAAAAAGTAAAAATAAGCCCCCCCCCTCAAAAAAAAATCTGCTACCACCACTGAATGAATGAATGAATGAGTGAATGAACCATAGACTGTGATCAAATATTATTTTAGGGAGTGTCAAAGACATTCCAACTTTGTGAAAACTTGTAAGTGACAGTTTGAAAAAGTTGATCTTTAGCAAATGCCACAAATTTTTGTTTCTTTGTCTTATTTTCTAAACATATCAATCAATGTGACAGTTTGTTGTCTTAAATTTTTCTTTGTGCAGATGTGTAAATTGTAAATATAAAAAACAGTGTGTTCCCAATCAACTTTACCATGGCGTTAATTTCACGGTGTGCATTCATTTCTAGTGAAGTGTTGATGGTCATCGCAAACGGACATGAAACGCTAAATATTTTTCATTTCTATTTTTGATCAAAATTTGCCACCAAAGGAGGTCAATTCTATTAGCCTAAGCAGCATGCAGAGAAGATAATCTTACCCTTCCCAGAATCCTTTGCAACATGATGCATCACCTCATTACATCAAATGACCCTGGCAAATGACACTCCTATTACCCGCGTACCGGGGGCATATTACTTTGTACAGGTTCCCTTTGTTTTCATGTTGAGAATAGATGGGTTGATAGTTAAGAAATAAAGTATTTTGTAAGATCTGGGATGTGTTCATTGAAGTCCTTTTTGTCACTATCGTCCCATGTTGCACTTCTGCACTAGATATCAAATCAGTACAGAAAATTGAAATTGAAGAAATGCATTGTGGGAAGTGTAAGATATCTTCTCTAAGCAGCATGGAACAAAACAATTGAAAGAAAAACAACTTGTTGTAATAGAATATTTAGAAGAAGCTTCTTCATTGTATGTGTGTAGTGAAGGTATAAAACTAGAATATCAATTTATACTTTTCAGTGAAGGTTTACACTTTAATGAGCTTAGAATAATCAAAGTTCCAATTGTTTTAATTTCACAAGAGAGTGTCAAAATATTGGTTTAATTCAAACATACATGAAAGTATGGGGGAAGCCGAGTAAGGGCGGACATCATCAATTTTTGTCGGTATTTCGGAACTGAATGGTCAAAATCAAGGGTCATTCTTGGCTTTCTGGTTGAAAATTGCCTGGGAAAAAACAGAAATGTGAGGAATTCGCATTTTAGGTGTCTTTATGAACTGATATGTTCAAAATCTGGGGTCTTTTGTCGCTATATTTTAGTCAAATTCAGAGGTCTTTCGGATCTGTGCAGTCCAAAAATGAGGGTCTTTCTGGGAGAGCATACCCGTATGATCATTTGTACCTACCAAGTCATACCAATATCAGTCATCCACTTTTGAGGACTGGAAATAAATTTCTTTTATTTTGTTGTTATTGTTGTCAAATGTCTGTAAGATCAGATGAGATTTTATCAGTGCAACAAATAAAATAAATAATATTAATAATAATAATAATTTTTAAATACCGGTAATAAAAAAACAATAACAGCAATGTTTAAAAGATTTTTAGAGAATAGGCAAAAAAAAAAAAAAGAGTTTACCTCAAAGCTCATGTGTAGTTTGAAAACAAATGCAAATGCGATTTTTATATTTTTGTTTTATTCACGACTTGGTATTTTGGTATTTTGAGAAAAAATCTGATTTTAGCAGAATTTTTCGGGGAAAAAAAAAATTTGAAATAAAAAAAAATTCTGCATTTCTTTTTTTTTCTCAAATTGCACGATTTTACAAATGCGCATGTGAGCTTTGAGACAAAACTTTTTTAGGCCTTATCTGTGGAGAGAATATAAAAGATATCCGAACCCCGGTGGGAGGAGGGAAGAGGTTCTTAGTGGAAATGAGCAGATTCGGTGGTACATTTTCAGCCATTTAAAAGTTATGACATGACACTGGGTGCCTTTTTAGTTTGTTGATGGCCCTCAATTTCATGAGAATATGGTTTTAAGAAAGGGTATTTTTTCAAAATATCTCGAAAAATTTGCAATTTTTTCATTTTTTTAAAACAAAATTTGGGAAATTTCCCCAAAGTAGTTTTTTTATCAAATCCAGTAGTTTTATCGGAATCCCATCCGCACATCCCCCACCCAAACCAAAGTTGAGACCCCCCTTATCTGAACGCTTCTGTGAGATTTTGGCCCAAAATTATGCTCCAGGAGCAGATGCTCCAGAAGCAGCTGCTCCTGGAGCATGAATAATCTGGAGTAATATTCTAAGTCCAGCATTCTCCAGGAGCATGTTTTGAATGTACACTGCTCCGGGAGCATATTTGTTATATGCTCCTGGAGCATTATGCATTCAAACATGCTCCTGGAGCATTGTGCATTCAAAACATACTCCTGGAGCATGTTGGACTTAGAATATTACTCAAGATTATTCATGCTCCAGGAGCATATGCTCTGGAGCATAATTTAGGGCCAAAATCTCACAGAAGCAATCTGAACAGAATAAGGTAGTGGAATCGTTTTCAAATTTTCTTGAGAAATATGAACAGATGGCGAGCATTTAGCAGATGAGATAAAGATCGCTCAATTTTTGGTCATGCCTTGAATTTCAAGTGTTATCATGGGGTTCACTCTACTTGAACAGATTATATCATTAGGCCTGAAAAAAAAAGAAAGATTTGTAATATTGCCCTTATCGACCAACTCTAAAATCTGAAAAAATAGGGTCACATTTTTTTAGCGTGGTTTCGCAACAAATTTTACCCCCTAAACAGGATTGTACCTAAAAGATACCCCAAAGCAGGATTTATCTGAAAGGTACCACCGTAACAAGTTTTTAATAAAATAGATTGTTCTCTGAAAAGGACCCTTAATTCACATGTTTCTGGGATTTTGGTCTCGTGTACGCTGTGAAACTTGAGTACCCCCTCGCCCAGGTTTCATAGTCCCAAACTGTATGGAACGTACCAATGAACCCTTTTAAAATGATCATAATGTGAATATTTTTTTTTTTTTTTTAATAAGGATATTATTTTCTTTTAATTACATCAACTGATCCACAGATCTTGAATATCTATAAATTTGTGAGCGGACTGTTTAAGGGATCCAAAATGAGCGTTTATTGCGTTTCGATAGTATTTTTTGTGGCACATGAGAGCATCTCAGACCTATCGAATTGTATTCTGAATACGAAGCATATCTTTCTGATATCAAATAATTTTTATTTAAAAAAAAATCACAATATAATACAAATTTTATGACAAATTATAAAAATTTGATATTTTTTCAATTTTTGATATATAACAGTCCTCGAAGTAAATTATATAAATCTAATGATATATTCTTAAAGTGTATGTAGCAGGGAGGAAAAAGCCGACGGTCAATTGAACATTTTGACCTTTCATATTGAAGATATGGATTTTTTTCCCAAAAAGACGTAATTGTTTTGGGTGTTTTGGAAAAAAATCCATACCTTCAATACGAACGGTCAAAATTTTCAATTGATCGTCGGCTTTCAACCCACCTACATACACTTTAAGTATAAATCATCAGATTTATAAAGTTAACTTCAAGTACTGTTAAATATCAAAAATATCAATTTTTAATGATTTGCCATAAAATGTGTATTAAATTGAGAATTTCAAAAATTCAAAATTATTTGATATCAGAATGACATTCTTCGTATTCAGAATGCAATTCGATATGTCTGATGTGCTCTAATGTCCCAAAATAAATACTGTCCAAACGTTCATACCCCAGCCCTTAAAACATTTTAAAAATTATAATTCAAAAAGCAAAAATTCTGAACGGAAAAAAAATAATCCTAGAATTTCAAAAATTGGGTATAGGTATTGTTTTGTTCAGTATTTCTAAGACAAAAAACCTTTCGCTAGTTTTTGTGCTGGTGTTGGAGGACAAGTTGGGACAACCAAACATTTGTTTTAATTTGGCCTGATGACAATTTAATATACATACATGTAAGTTACTGTAATATTTTGTAATATAATTATTTAGCAATACATGTTGTTTGTCAGCAACATTGTGTTTGAGAAATGGCAAAATAAATTAAATTTTCTGTTGCATTTTAGCATTTCAGCAATATAAAATAGTATAATTGGAATGCAGTATTTTGAGGAGACAGTTCATACAGCGGATTTCCGCAGTTTTTGCTCAAGAAGCCCTCTGTATGGACGTGCCTTATTATATCTCTACTGGTGGATGTGGGATTTTGTTGTGAATGGTGTGGGTGAAGTTATGATGAATAACTTCTGGTATTGGTTTTATTTGATGGTTTAGGATTGGGTCACAGCAGCTTAAAAAGGAAATGCCTTTTCCTGCAGGCTTTATAATTAGTCTACCACCGCTAATCCATTCATTAGAAAGGGTACAAACATTTATTCCTATGAACAAAGATATATTTGTGCTCTCTCCTATTGTGCTAATAATCTTACACACAGGAGTTTGAATTTCAAATGGGGTTACCTGAATGAATGGGTGATGCCGGGGTCTTCAAAAAATTTGTATGCGGAATGTTTTGGTTTCCACTGAAAACCCACCCATCGATATACCAAAATCGAACCCCCTTCGGGGGTGATGGTATGGATTTCAACTGGAATATCCCATTGTTGAAGCAAAGACTTATTTCTACAGCTCTACAGGTAGGGGAAGTGCTGCCTAGAGGCAATACGGTCCCGGGGGTAAAATGAACGCACAGGCCCCCTTTTTACGGGCCCCATGAGGTCTCTTTTCTTTGCCTTTATGGGCCCATTTAATAAGGTATGCTTTCTTTATCTTTTACGGGCCCCCTAGGACCCTGTGTCCGGGGGTAACACACCCCTTAACCCCCCCTTGTCGGCAGCATTGGGTAGGGAATTGTGAGCTGTGGCATATTATCTCTCCACGTGTCAAATTATTTCAGCTGCTGTCTTACTCCCACCTCCTAGCAATTCTACTTTTTAGCGACATTCAAATGATGTTCACATGAATTCAGATTTGTGTAATATTAAAAAAAACCTGGCCTAAATGCAATTTTACGCTATCAACAATAAAAGCGTGAGAACAGTATGCCATTCTCCATAGGATAGTTTGGCACCAAATACATGCAAAGTATTTCAGTGTGCAATTCAATTCAAGCATTGAAAACATTTACTTCACTGTGTGTTAATGTGATGTCCAGTACTGACATTGACATTTATACAAATGTACTTTAATGTAAAATTTCACTAGCAATAAATGATCTCATTCATTATTTATATGTTCCAGTTCTGTAATTTGTGTTGACATAGTAAGGTAAGCTTATTCCACCAGCTGAGTACTTGATAAACTTGATCATTGATGGACTAGGACATCTATAATCCCAGAACAGTGAAGGGCCATGGGAAAGTTCATCTTTCAAAGAGCATGTAATTGTGTCTGCTTTTTGTGTACAAAATCCCCATTAAATCCATAACCCCTGCCATCATCTCTTAGGATTTTCTATACTATTTATGCAAGAAAAGTAGAATTACCAAGTAAAGTTAGTAATGTTTTTTTCCATACCAGTATTTTCAATTGATCAACTTTTCATTTGTTCACAAAAAGGGACCTTTTTGTTGGATATTAGGGTAACCACCGATTTAAAGCCATGTGGATCTGGTCAAAACCGCTGAACTGAATGATCTGTTGACTGTATTTGATCTAATTAGCACCCCTCCCCAATACTTATGCCTCTACACTACAACAGAAGTGTCTCAGTGACAACTGACTTAGCCACTCCTCTTCAATGCATGTCTCGGTCCCAGCCGGTTTGTGTTCCTCCGTCACTAAACAAACCGTCTGGCAACAACCCCGAAATGACGATTGCTGATTGGTTAATGAATTTACAAATAAAACTGTTTTCTATTGGCTATAGGACGTGACTTGTGTAAGTGACACTAAACATCGTAGACCCCTCACTATTTTGTAGATACCGCAAACTCAAAATATACGCTTGCTTAGCAGCCACTGAGGCACCAATCGTCATGTCAGCGACTCGCAGCGCGTACTCACATACGTTGTGTGGATTTATGGAAACCGCATAGCTGTCACTCAACCGCTGCATGCGTTGAAGTCCAGCACTGATTGACAGCCAATTCTCAATCGGAACATTTTCTTATGACGATGACTGGCCAATGAGAAAAGACGTGCTATGAGGTTGTCGCCAGATGGTTTGTTTAGTGACGAAGCAGCACAAATTGGCTGGGACCGGCGACTACTTCAATGCATTCTGTCAATACATTCTTATTAAACTGGTGGATTCATTTTTATGATAATTTTGACTTTCACATGGTATTTTAGCAGTACACCATTGGGCATTACAATCATGCAAGAAGTAGATCGCTTTGTAGCAAATCGCACATTATGGCTTTAAGTTTGGTATGTTGAGCTGCAGCCTGCAATCAAAAGAGATGGCAAACTTGACATAGCTTGACGATAAAAAAGAACAGTTTACCAACCCAAAGTGTTACAATTAAACAAGACAACAAATAAACACAAATCCCAACCAGCACACAACCCAACTTGAAAAAAAAAAAGCAAGGGAATGTGCCGGCATGGGATTCGAACCCACAACCTTCCGATTACCAGACGGACGCTTGATCCATCAAGCTCCCAGCTCCCACTGATAGACGATGGTTGAGCAGTGGAGGTATACAATACACACAAAGCTACACAAACAAATATTATGCAAGTACACATGACATAACTGATACCTAATCGTTTCCCCAGCATAATACAAATAAAGTAGGTAATGGGGCTACGCATCCTGCAAAAGAAAAAATAAACACGACGGGGACCGATTGCTCGCTACCAGAGGAAACTGAGCTTGACAGTTTTCAGGTGCAGTGTTTGACCATAGCTTGAAATTATGGGAAATGTTGCTTTCTTTGTGTGAACTTTGGGTTCTATTTCTGGGAAATAATAAACATTGTTTTTTGTGGGCTCTTCCTGGATCTAGAATCCTGCAAAGGCTGCATTTTGCTCATTATTGTTGAAATAAAAACTAGCACCAATTTCACATTTTTCCAGCCACTTATCTCTTTATTCATAGATCTTCTTGCCTGTTCAAAAGTTGTGAGAATTATAACATAACAGTACATCCATGTAGATTTGTTGATTTCTTCACAATAGCATAAGAAAATAATCCTCATTGAATTTATTCAGGTCTACTGAACACATTTGGAAAGGAAAATGCAAATTATGTTGACTCTATTTACAAACTGATTAGTGGCAGAAAGGAATAGCTGCTCCATATACAGTTTGATAATTATCTGCATTCCATGTTGTATACATATAAAAATTATCACACATGGCAGCTATTGCATTACGATCTCCCTGCCCAGAACCCTCCATTTATTTTAAAGAAACACAAAAGTAGAGAAATAATTGGCCACAAAATATTTCCTTGAACACTTTGTGGGGTAATTAGGGAAAAATGAGTTGGATTTTTGTGAGTTTAAATTCTACAAAATTACATACATTGAAAGTAAATATCAGAATCAGAAACTTTCTTCCTGCTCAATTCTCTTCTTCTCTTTTACCATTTTTCTGTTTTTCTTTGCTTCAAACTTCTTGTTTGCTTTTCTGATGAAAGTGGTGAAGAATATTTTGGGAAAGAAAGGAGGTTAGGGAATAACATCAAAAGCGACATTTATTCCTGGTTTGCTTAGATATTTGATCTCGAATATTGGAAACTAAAGGATAGTACACTTTGAAACGGCTAGTTTCTCTCCCAAACTGCATGTAATTCATTATTTTATAATAATGTTGTAGTTGCTATAGGTTTACTGTTACAAACTTACTTTCGAAGTGGTATACTGTTCTGAGAGAGTCTTGTCTGGTGCATATTTTTACACGTAGAATGCACTTTGAAACTAATAAAATTTGCATCAATTTTCAGTGTTACCTAATATTACAAGTCTCTGATTGTTTTCAAATCATGACATCGGTATCAGTACTCTGTGTGAGACGTTTGAGAGTAAATCTTGGGCTGCTGAGTTGACCACTACCTACAACATGCAGATATCCTTTTCAGCACACCTCTGGCAGTTTTGAATCCAATCAAATACCAGAAACCTTGGGTTGCAAGCACTAGGCATGTCTACACGGAGGGCTTTTTGCTCAATAAGCAACGCAGTTCTTAAGCAAAATCTTGGGGAAATCTGCCGTGTGATCACTCTCCCTAAGTTTGCCCCAAAATTTATCCCCAAATTTATTCTGATGAAATTTAGGGGATTTTCCAATTTCCCTGAGTGATATGGTTTATTTTATAATGTAGGTCGATTAGGGCTTGCGCTGATCTGGAACTGTGCATGATCACTGGCCCTGGAATGAGTTATGATTTGGGCTACCGTGGTCAGTGATTTTCTGTATTAAAAGAGTGCTGCCTTATTGGTTGGGTGTGGCCTTAGTGGGTGGGTGTGGCAGACTGGCAGCACACTACAGATCATTGTCTTGAGGTTGGATTGTGGGGTAGGGCGATCAATAAATGATTTATTTTAATCTATTGCATTACATTGTGATGCACCTCAGAAACAGACATACAGACAGACAAATATACAAGCAAACAAAATATCAGGGATTCTAGGAGTACCATACTGACGCGAGTATAGTCCCACCTTCGAGTAAAGTCCCACCCCCAAATTTTCGATTTTTATTTTATTTTTTTAAGTTATTTATTTTTTCGCCTTTGGAGTGTCCCTTTTTTTTTAATTCGAGTATAGTCCCACCCCCCAATTTTGAAAAATGTTCACCCAAAGCGGGGTGGGACTATACTCGCTGTAAGTACTGGTAATACTGTGGGCTTGTGGCCATGATATTAAACTCAGTGGCCTTATATAGACCTATTATAATAGTTGTTCAATGAAACAGGAACTGGTAGAAAATAGGCGTGAACTTGAACTTGTGAATCATTTTGTGGTATTTAGGGAATCTTTTGGTGCCTAGTGATTTGCTTATGATAGTAGATTAAAGACCCATTCAGTGATACCAGCGAAAGTGTAAAATTTTTTTAATTATTTTATATAATTGCTCAAAAGTCAAGGATAAGTCATTCAAATTGGCATTTGGTATTTTTGAAATGAAAAATTTGGCAAAAAACAAAGAAAACAGCAGTATTGATGAAGTTGAAGCCACATTCAAATACATGTACCCTAATTTATATACTGTCCGTATATTATTATATTACAAATTCATGAAAATGCCTTATTACATGGCTTTCAGCTGAACCACCAGCAGGCTATGTTAGCACATCTATGTCAATGACACAAAGGTACCAAAATCTGAATTTTTATGATTTTTACCATCATTCAGATGAGCAAATCACTTAATGGGCAATTTGGTTTCTGTCATACAACCCATCAGAGGGGTTAGGGCATGGCATATGTGCCCAAATTGGAAAGAAAAAAAAATGCAAAATTTCATTGAAAAATTGCTGAAAGAGGGTGAACACCATTAGTATATCAATTCAACTATGATGGTGATGATGCTCTCTCACGAAATTATCAAATAAGATGTTGCCTCAAAATTGTTGGGAGTCTACAGACATTGAAGAACCTCAAGAGACCAGGGGACCCAGGCCGAGGGATTCAATTTATTCAGCTCACTGCTCACTCTATACACTCAGCTGCTGCAGCATACTAAAACATCAAAGAAAGCGAGAATTGTATTTATTGATTTGATATTTATAAGTAATAATTTCACTGTCAGTTCGGATTTATTTGGTGTTGATATGTAATACTTGATTACAGTTAGCATGGTTTAGTCTTGTTATTGATACAGACCAAAGTTTATAATTTATTTGCATGAAATTTATTATTTGAAAGTAATTTAAAAAGAAATAATAAAGTTTAATTATTAAATTAATTGATACAAATGAAAAAAATAAACCTAAATGAATGAATAAATACGGTATTTGAAGAATCTACTACAACAATAGTCCTGATGAAAATTGCAGAAATAAGAAAGCATTAATTTTGTGCATGTGGCATAAAGGTGGAAGTTATATTTCTAGATACCCCTCCCACACCCACCCCTTCAGCATTTCGGCGCCTCGGAGAAGGCCAAAATTTTGGCCCTCCATATTCAAAATCTTCCGAGCCTCTGTATACAATATCAAATATTGTGTGAAAAAACAAGAGTATTTTCAGCATAAATGTGATTAAATAGCAAAATTTGCAATCCAATACCTAGTACGTGTGAATTGCATTCTGGGCAGGCAAACAACAACATCAATGACATGTGCCGTAATTCCCGTCCGTGAATGTGGCGTTCATGCGTGGTTGCACTGACATACTACGTTATGACATTAGTTACATACCACTCCCCACAACCAGTTTTGAAGGGGTGTCATGCTGTCTAGTATCTTTTTCATGTTCCTCTTAATAGTCTTATCGTTTTTAATTTTTTTGGTGTCCAAGTGTAGGCCTACATGGCCATAGTCAATATCGAAAGCAAAACAGATGCTCTGTGAGTGTGATGACAACATAATATGTTGCAATGCATGTCCGTATGTTGAACGGAAAAAAAAAGCCTGCTATTTCATCATCACAATTTGCCAGTTTTTTTGGTTCACTAAATATTTTATGATAAACATGTGCAGTACTCCCACATTACTGAAATGTCTCAAAATGTGAAGATTGAGAGGATTTGGCACTGGTTCAGGATCACCCTGTAGTATATAGTCAAGTGAAAATGCAGGTGTAGTTTCTAGGAATCCATCAAGTTCAAAGTACCTTCTTCAGCTTCAGCCATTACAAAAAAAAAGTGCAGTGATTTATAGTGCGCTACGCACAGGCACAACGTTGATCCACAAGCCTCAGCACACTTTACCTATTGTTGCTGACCACTACGGACCCATATCATTCCATAAACCATTAAACAACAATTCAGGGACTTTGCTGCTTCAAGAGCGCACACCATAGACATTATTCCACGAATAACCTTTGCAACCAGGATCAGCTCCTGAGTTTTTACGGGTTACAACAAGACAAATTAGCAGTAAGTTCCTTGTCCAGGGGAATTTTAAGCTAACTCAATTTTCCACAAGAGCGTACTAGGCACCACCAGGGTTCAAACCCGCAACCTCTCGCACCACAACAAACATTGGCAAATAACCTTTTAGATCCATCAAGATGTAAAGGGCTGCAATTGTAGATTAAGTTTGTTTGGCTTAATATAATAGACAAAAAAAATCAAATAATTTTTACCTATTATAAGCCAAACAAACTCCTTACGGGCAGTGTGATAGTTGTGAGCCCCAGGGGTTATAATGCCAAAAAATGCCCCCCCCCCCCTAATTATACCCTCCCAGTACAGGGCTCATAGTTATTGCACAGCCCCATTTTCCCTTACCCAGTGACAACATTTCTTGTTTTGGTGTCATGAGGAGGGGATCATCAGGTCCAGGGGAGGGGGATCATCTAATCCCCATTTATCACATGATCTTAACTCAATCTTTCACTGAATTGACCAATGTCTATTTAATATAGAATTGGCAATATTTTATTGTTTTTTTCCCTAAAAATATATTTGAAACGATTCAGTACGTTTCAAAAGGTTCTAATGAAAATATAAAGATCACACAAAATGGTGTCTTGTTTGACCATGGTCTCACTTTGTCTTCAAAGCTTCCAAATTTTAGGGCATGGATCTGTTGTTGGCAGGCCTAATCAACTATCAAGTTCCTTATCCCTGCAATGCCATTCTCAATTTCTAGTCGGGATAGTCCTATAGGTGCACTGACTTCTTCTGTGTTGCTAGATAATCATGTTTTGACTGTGTTTATTGTTGACAATGGCATATCTTATGAAACTTGTTGAAATTAAATTTTCAAAACATGGAAGAAGAAATATAGGAGATGAAGATCAGAAAAAATAAAAAAAATCATCCACCAAAATATGAAAATTTCATCTTGCTTTGTCTTGCCATTGTATTAAAGTTTCGAAATTATGTGGGAAAAACCCAAATCAAATAGAAAGTAAGCTGGAACTTCAATTTCAGCTCAATCTTGTGTGTGGTTTGTGGGCATGGATTAAACTTGAAAGCAAAACTCTAAAACATGTATTGATTTTAAGCTCGCAATCTGCTCTACCATAGGCAGGTTTTTAGCTTAAGCGACACGGTTCTCGAGCAAAGACTTGGGGGAAATCTGCTGTGTGTATGAATGCTCGCAAGGATTCAAATCCCTAAGTTTGCCCCCAAAGTCTTGCAGTCTGCTCTAACATAGGCACGTCCACACTGAGGGTGTTTAGCTTAAGCAATACGGTTCTCAAGCAAAGACTTGGGGAAATCTGCCATGTGAATGCTCACAAGGATTCAAATCCCAAAGTTTGCCCCCAAATTTATCCCAAAAAGTGATGCTCAAGTGACACTGAAGTGGTCCTTTGAGTGCTACTGCCGTGTGAACTATACATTTTGCGATTTTCGCATGCTGAGCATAACCTATGACCTTTTGTTATATCTAATTCGACTTGATTCGGCGCACCACTAGATGGGACACAGAAAGCTTCCGGTTGTAATTCCTGAGCTGACGTCATCAGACATTGCAAAACTCGAGGATCCAGTCGGCAATTGAGTCGTGTGAACACACACTCGGGAATTAACTTAGGAATCGCAATTCTAGACAACACCGATCCTTGAGAATTCTATGACCGTCTGAACACGACTCGTGTTAAGAAATTATGCGTAGATCTGTAGATGGAAAAAAGAAAGAATACATTTGGTAAAAACATTAAGACTCTACAACAACAAACTATTACTTATTATTCAAACATATATTGTGATTGTGCGCTAATTAAGTTCAATAAAAGTTAATGATACCTTCATGTTTTAAGCTCTGTTCTATTAATTAACTTTCCAGTTTAATGCTTGTGACCTGAGTTGAACCAATTCAATTGCCATCAACTTAAATGTTATTAATTTATTTTTATATAAATTAATTTGTATTTTCTGTTCTTTTCTCTTTGCATATTTTCATTTGACGTTGGTGTGTTGGTTACTTCATAACAGGTGAGTTATATCAAACATAAAATGATGGAAGATAGGATGTGATGCCAGTTGAATGTTGTGGATGTTAGTTTCCCCCACCTAGCTCATATTAAACCTTGATTTCAACGTTCATATTTGAAATGTTCTTGGCCTGGGAAAAAGCTCATGTCTTGTGAAGACAACATTAATTAAAATTAACCCTAACGGCCTAAGGGCTTTTTGGTGATGGGAAGGGAAAGAAGGAAGGAATAAAGAGAAAAAACAAAGAAAGAAGTTGTTTGCTCTGGGTGGGATTCGAACCCGGGACCCCTCGCATGCCAAGCACTGGGTCGGCGACACCTAGCCACGGGTGTTGGGCTTCGCTGGGCAGTGAAACCGTGCCTATATATCACTTTAGAGCGATTGCGTCATCACACCACGTGGGATGCACGCACGAACACGGCAGCGGATATATATAGTAGTATTTTGTAGTACCTGGTGCGGTTAAGGTTGAAGCATATATTGAGTTTCGATAGTGGCAACTCTAACCCTAACGGCCCAAGGGCATTTTGGCGAAGGGAAAGAAGGAAGGAATAAAGAGAAAAAAAAAAAAAGAAGTTGTTTGCTCTGGGTGGGATTCGAACCTGGACCCCTCGCATGCCAAGCACTGGGTCAGCAACACTTAGCCACAGTTGTTGGGCTTCGCTGGCCAGCGAAAACCGTGCCTATATATCACTTTAGGGCGATTGCATCATCACACCACGTGGGATGCACGCACGAACACGGCAGCGGATATATATAGTAGTATTTTGTAGTACCTGGTACGGTTAAGGTTGAAGCATATATTGAGTTTCGATAGTGGCAACCTAACCCTAACGGCCCAAGGGCATTTTGGCGAAGGGAAAGAAGGAAGGAATAAAGAGAGAAAAAAGAAAAAGAAGTTGTTTGCTCTGGGTGGAATTCGAACCCGGGACCCCTCGCATGCCAAGCACTGGGTCAGCAACACTTAGCCACAGTTGTTGGGCTTCGCTGGCCAGCGAAAACCGTGCCTATATATCACTTTAGGGCGATTGCGTCATCACACCACGTGGGATGCACACACGAACAGCGCATATATCAAGTAGTATTTTGTAGTACCTGCTGGTACGGTTAGGGTTAAGACAGGAAGATCTTATTGTGGATATCTACATTGTGGAATGCTTGAGTCCTCCTACAATGTATTTGAAGTTGCTATTGTTATTTTTCCGACTGCCCAGTTTTGCCGTAAACTTACAATACATTTTCGCAAGGTGTCGCAAAATCCCGGGGCAAAATCTGTGAAAATAAAACCCTTCAGAAAATTACCACTTACCACAGAAGTGATCACCAGTTAAGTCAGCCCAACCTGGAAACCATTCAATGTCAGTGTACTATGACTTAAACTTTTGTGACTCTCTGCAGGTTTGAGGTGAAATGTTATACTTTGTTTGAACATATGATCTCAACAAGTGACAATCAATCATAATACTATATGAGGAAATTTTTGACTTTCCAGAACAGTCAATATAGGGCAGGCCTATAAGGGACCATTCACAAACACTTGTAAGGGGGGGGGGCTGATGCAAAAAAATTCAGTCGCGAAAATGTTTCGGGGCCCCCCCTTTCAGACCTTAAAATTTCAGGGCCC
Source organism: Amphiura filiformis (assembly GCF_039555335.1). Taxonomy (NCBI): domain Eukaryota; kingdom Metazoa; phylum Echinodermata; class Ophiuroidea; order Amphilepidida; family Amphiuridae; genus Amphiura; species Amphiura filiformis. The sequence goes on along the minus strand of NC_092633.1, from coordinate 43,498,510 downwards.
CCCCTTTTGACATGAAAATTATGGGTCAACCCCATAGAAAAGCATATAAACTTAATTTTTCCATGAAACTTGTGGTCATGTTTTTCAGGGCCCCCCTTAGGAGGGTCAAAAATTTCAGGCCCCTTTTTTGCATCAGGCCCCCCCTAACAAGTGTTTGTGAACGGTCCCTAATAGGGCAACAGATTTTGGTTTCTTTTTCATGCAATTTTACACAAATTTAGGGTTAGGGTTTAGGATTAGCTTACATGAATAATTACATGATGGATCGACCCAGATTTCAGTATGGAGCGAGAGGGACATTTTCACAATTTTACCTCTGTAAAATAGTCGGTGTGGCTTTGTTACCATGGTTACATACAGTTTGTGTTTAGATTTTGTTAGGATTTAAGGTTAGGATGTTGGTAGGCCTACAGTCTACAAGTTGTAAGCCTATAATAGTGTTAAGGTTTTGTTATGATTTAAGGTTAGGATGCAAATGCTTTTATACAATTCAGAGCCAGTCATAAGGTTAGTGGAACTTTAAGGGCCAGAACTATAATCACAAATGCTTTGAAACTAGGGAAAATACTCAGGCTCAACAATTCTCAAAGTTTGTAACCCTAGCTACAGGCCATATCCATATTGTGTAACATTAAGATTTTCTTTATTCCTTGCTATAACAGCATTAAGGTGGTATTGGAGGCATTATGGAAGTGCTCTAAGCATGTTTTATACAGTTTAATTGAGTAGAGCAAAGCAAAATGCATATTGATCAGTGAACTTTACCCTACTCAATTAATCTGTTTAAAACATGCTCAAAGCATTTCTTAATTTCGAAAAATGCCTCCTATACCACCTTAAGTCTACTCCTAACTTATCCCTAGGCTAGTCCTAAACATATCCTAACCTTTACCTTGAACCTGTCAACTGAACTCCACATCAGATCATAACCATAACCATCAGGGCTGTAGCAAGGTTGAAAAATGAGGAGCGGCCATCACAAATGTTGGGGGGGGGGGGGCAAATTACAAATATATGCCCATTGAAATAGAGATATAAAAGAAAAACATAACATATTTCTCAAAAAGTCATGGGCGGCCATGGCATCCCCGGCCACCCCGCTTGCTACGGCCCTGATAGCCATAACCCTAACCCGAAATAACCCTAACCTCATTCATGTATAGGGCCTATTCAACAAACATGCCCGGGAGGTGCAGCCTGTATATCTGGTTCATGATGGTATGCACCGCTCAAGTTGAAATAGTCATTTGGTACACGCAAATTTAGGGTTTGATGCAAGAAAGGCCTATCTGCAATAGTTGCCATATAGATATTTTGACCATTTCTTCATTTGATATTGTATACATATGAAACCCGGCAGCCTTTGCAGATAAGCTTTTCTTGCTCTAAATCCCTGACATAATAACTTCCGACAACATTACGTGATTGCTTTCCTTGACAGTTTGAGGTGACTATCTAGCAACAGGAAAGCATGGAGTCAAAACGCTTCACACATGGGTGTCCTTCCTTAATTACCGATAAATACAAAACATATCCTAGGCTTTATGTATGTGCTCAAATTGCATCACAATCAAGTTGACAAATCCAATTTAACATGTGTGACAGCTATGTACATTGTTTTGAAAAGGTGTTTTAGATTCCAAATATACTGAAATATGTGGAACATTTACTTTTTGCTACTATGAAAAATAAAATAAAAACATGTAAATATGTTATTTCATGTAAAGGGATACACCATTTGATTATTGGGGGTGGGATTTCGGGCTGGGCAATTTTTTTTTGCCAGTGAAGATGGAGAAATTTATTTATTTTCAATTTTAAAGTTGGCCTATACTTGGTTGGGGAATTTTTTACTATAAACTTTTACAAATTTTTTCATCTCACTAGTGGGGTAGTTGACAAAGTTTTTTTTGCATTCCCCCTGTAAATCAGATAGTGAGCCCTAAGAAACTCAAAAATCACTAAAAACAAGTGGAAGTATTTCAAACTCGCAAAAAAAAAAGAGCACTTTTATACTATGCAAAAGCCTGATTCATACTCTATAAAGCCTGTTCAGACCATCACTAATCTCAAAACTAGAAAGACTCAAGCCTAAAACAACCTACATTGTATTACCTCTAATACACAACAGGCCAAATATGCAAATATCCCACTCATGGCCAAGTGCGATATGTAGCATTCATGTTAGCTCTTGGCTAACTTTTGGTTAAAAAAAGTCCAGCTTTATATTTGAGGTTATTTAACCCCAAAACAGTTGAGACGGCCGTTAACCAAGAGTTAACCTTGAGGCTAGCGAATTTTGACGCTAGTCTCGTGGCTAGTAACCACCGTCTGAACATGCCTATTGTTCATGAATATCCAATACTGAACACCTTCTTGCTCAATATTTTTTATCAATATTAACAAAGTGTCAGGATTTGTGATCTTTTCACTTATGTGGCCTAATGTGGGCCAGTGGTTCTTATTACATACTCAATGCTCTTTGATGCTCTGATATTAATAGTATTGAATATGCAACAACTGTGGCTTAAAACCCACACATAAATGAAACATATCAGGTTATGAAACAGGCCTAATAATGAACTTCAGCTTTGATCAATATTATTCTAAACCAGTCACAACCTACATGAACCACGATGGAGATCATGAAAACACAATTTGGTGGTTATGGTTTTCTTATCTGATAAGTTTGGGCCTAACGATCAGTGATCTTAAAATATAGACTCTTGTTTTGCTGATTGTTTGAAAATATTTCTGTCAAAAATAGAGATCTATTGGAGAAATGAAATTAACATATAATGATATTTTATATTAAGGCCTTTCATCATTTTCACAGTGAAAGTGGTATACAAACAGTTAAGTGGTTCTTATACAGCCTGTCTCAAAAAAAATTGTGCAAGTGAAAAGCGCCCTCTCTGGCAATTAGAAAATACCATTATGACATGATGCTTACATCAATGTAAAGGGCGTAGTCTTGGCTCTCAAATGCCGTTTGTTCTGTTCAATTTGCTTGTTTTAATTTTTGAGACAGGCTGTTTTTCACTTGCACAATTTTTTTTTTTGAGACAGGCTGTATACTTCTTAAGATAGCTCGACTTGATAGTAATATCTTAAAACTTGGACCTTTAATGTTGAGGCCTATGGCTAGCATTCAGTATATGGCTGAATCATGGAAGTAAGAGGGGAATGTGCAAAATAGATTTTCAGGGCCAATATCAGTGCTCAAAATAAAGTGAGCCCTCAGTCCAAAAGCCTGTGAGATCAAATTGTGTCACCAATGTCAGTAAGACCAGGGAAGGTATAAGACGGACTCAGTGCTGATTTAAAACATCTTTCCACAGCATTACCTGTTGTTGATTTGTGCATCCTTTATCAGTTTATCAGTAAAAACTAGTCCGACGTGTAGAACCTTTTTTTTTCTTATTTACCAGACAATGTTCAGCTCAGTCTATGACCATGATGACCACTATCTCATATGGCACAAGAAAGACGAATCGCGAAAGTCCAGTCGGGTGGGGTGGTTAGTGGACTTTCGCGGTCAATCTCTTGAGCAATCAGAGCCTGCATATAAAGCAGTGATAAGCACTATACTCAGGGGCGGCGCCAGGGTATTTTGATAGGGGGGGCAAAACAATTTTTGAAATTGCTGGTCGTCGCTTGCTTGCACGACATGGGGGTGTCTGAGGGGGATGTGGCCCCTCAGAATTTGGAAAATTTTTCAAAATGAAAGCACAAATGAAGCCATTTGATGCACCATTTTCACCCATTTTAGGGTTATTTATTTATTTTCCAACCTCATATTTTTATGGATTTCATTCACGGGCCCGACTTTCAGCCCGCTGGTTTTAGGTATGGACCTACTCTAGTGAATCCAGCACCTTTTGGCAACAAAATAAGTTCATGGTACAAATGTGCACGAATTGAAATATGGTGGAAATGTTAAAGAAAGTCTAAAATGGCCAAATATGAGGTTACTTTGGTCAGAAACCCATACAGGCGTCAACATTGGGGAATGATTGTATGGACCATCGACCATCTACCCTATCAAAATATTGGGGATTTATACCCCACACCCCAGGCCGGATCTAGCCTACGCCTCTGGTCGCAACGCGGGGTGTTAAGTCAGTTGCATGTTTATGATATGCCGGTTTTTTTAATAAATTGGCACGATAAAACGATATGAATGGCGGATGTCTTGAGGTTGGAAAAATTTCAAATTGAAAGCGAAATCAGGAGCGTGGGCGGAAGTAGTCGCCCCTATGATCACGCGAAAAGCGAAAAGGTCCACTTTATGGCGTGTGAAAAACTTTACCAGTTTTGTATGCTTTTTCAGTCAGAAAAGGACAACATTTGCCCATTTGCGAGCGAAAATATTAGGTCCTAGTATGAGGATCTAGTAATTAGGTTCTTGTTAAATGAGGCGTTCTAGTATAGGTTTTGGATATACAATGTGATGGAACCCCGTAAAAGTTGTGTGATATCGGACTGAAAGCAAATTGCTGCATGACACAGAAAAGTGACGTAGCCATGATTTTTCCAAAGTAAAGTAGTTGGGAGAAAAGGCAAGAGAGGCCATGTGACTTTTATTGGGGAAAATTTACCAAAATGGGCCCAAAATATAAAAACCAACAACTTTAAAACCGTGTAGGTCAGCATTCCACAAAGGGCAAGATGTCCGAAGGGGGAGTTTCCTCCTTCTAACCATGGCCATGGAGGGCAATGGCTCCTTTTCTACCTCTCCTCCTCTCTTTCTCTCCCCTCCTTTTCTCTCTCCTCCTTCTCTTTCTCTTTTTCCTTCCTTTTACCTCTTTTTTGAAAATCATAGGGGGGGCAATTGCCCCCCTTGCCCCCCCCTGTGGCGCCGCCCCTGACTATACTTGGTAACTGAGAAAAAATAGGTCCTATTCATCGGACTAGTAAAAACATTGAAATGTTCCAAATTGAGTTCGGGTGTGTGAAAATTGTCGAAGGCCAATTGGTTCCAGAAATTTCAGGTGTGCCATCATGATATTTATTACATGTGTAGGAGCATTCGCATTTGACATATAATTGCATAGATGTTGCAGACCCACCCAGTTACAGGCCAATTTCCTGTCATTATTCAAGTGTAGTTTGAGATAGCATAAACTGATATGCATGATATACATTTCAATGTCAGTCTTGAATTGATATTAAATAAAAGCTGATATTCGTTCTAACAAATTAGTTGGAACTGATGACCACAAAATATTGCAATAGTGGGCTACTAGCAGGCCCTACATGTTCAAGACCATCTTGCTGATGCTGATTGTGGTGCCATCAAACTCTCATGGGCCCCAGTAGTGTAGCGTGAGTCATCCTGTTGGGGGTTACCAACCCGGGGTTACCGACCATGATTGGAGCACCATGCATGATTTGGGGCACAAACCATTTTTTAGCAATGTTTGAAAGGGATTTTCAAAATTTTCAAATCGATTGGGGGCACATGCCTCCAGTCCTATGACGCTACACCACTGATGGACCCTGCAAGCATGGGATGCAGGAGCTTGCAGGGTAGCATATCGTCGGGCCTACAGTGCTTTTCACAGCCTTAGGGCCCAAGGAAAAGCTCAAGGGCTCGCTACCTGGCTGAACTCCTCACTCTCTGTATGAAATGAAACGGGAGTAGGTGAAAGTAACATTGATGTGTGGAAGTAAGTAAGAGTTTACAGGTGCATAAACCTGTCCCTCTATTGGAGGCCCTCCATTAATGTATAGAACTTGATCAGTTCCTCAGATTGTGATGTCCAAACAGCAAGCAGAGGCACGTAGGGCTAACAGAGGTGCGCAATATCCAAGAGCTCTCTGCCCAGCCCCTCTCTGCCCACCACCACCACCTCAACATAGAGAATATATTCCTTGTGGATAGTACAGAGGCTATACTAGAGATATCCATTGTAATGAAATTAATTTCCTTCAACAGACTGCATTGATATTTTGGTTTGTTTCCTGACTACACATGGTATTACTTGCCCACAGCAGGTCTACAACAGCTGGTTTTGGCTACCCTCTATCCTACCATGCCCACCTCACATACATGTATACAAATTGCTTCAAATCATACAACCTGGTCGGCGTCTGATTATCTTTTGGCCAATTTCTGAAATTTTGTTATATTTTCTTTATTCAATATTGATTGATATATAAAAAAAATCCACAATGATTTACAAATGTTACTAAATTTGAATTTGATTTACACAAAATCATGCAGTAGTGGCATAGCCAGGGAGCAAAGGGGGAAGCTGGCTCTCCACCCCCACCCCCCCCCTGAGAAGTCCTGGTCCTCGCTTGCCCTCTACAAATGTATGTGTTATGCTGGCAGCCCTGATATATGAGATTTGTATGCCTTTTTAGCCCATTTTCATCACATCTTACCCCCCTTGAAAGTTTCTTTTCCCCCTTCTGAATGCCACTGTCATGCAGGCCAAATTCTAATGCATTTCAAAATCAAAGGTAAATTTTCAAGTGGAAATGAAGTATATTTTATATTATGAGTATATTTTATATCATGTTTCAACGAAATGAATTTAATTGCTACTACTGCGAAATGGATATGAATACTATTATGAGTGGCACAAATTGAATCAAGTGTAAGATGATATGCTGGAAGCTGGATCATTTTCATATTTTTAGTCAATATTAAATGGTAAACTGGATACCAACGCTATGAAATGTAACGTTGCTTTACAAATTACACCTCATTTCTTAGCCTCTTTAAGTAACCTTTATGTAAAATATGATAGCATTTATGTCATATTGTCATTGATAATTAAAAAAAGTGGAAGAAAATGGCTGAATTTACAATGATTATCAGGATTGTATCCTGTAGGTAGCACTTACATGTAAAGGTGGTATGAGTATGTGCGGCGGTCAAGGGTCCCTTTTTCAGGCTCTCCGGCAGTTCCTTAAGACCCATATTTGGATCATGCTCCATTTCTGTGAGCTTCAAATCCTGACAATTGTAGCCCTTTAGCTCAAATTTTGAAAAATTGGACATTTGTTAGCTCCACAGCCTATAATTTGGTCCAATTTTAGTTCACTAGAGTGCCCCAATGATGTTGAAATTTCAGTTCATCAAGCCCCTATTTTGCCCAAAACTCAGTTCTTATAGTTCCCAAAGTACAGCATTCAGCACAGCACACCTCTACCAAAATTTAAGTTGCGTGCCTCCTCCTCGGAGCTGAAGTACTTTTTTAATCATGAGGGTTAAATTTTAAACAAATTGTACAAATAAATGTGTGTTCATACAAAAGAAATGTCAGAGTTCATAGCATTAGCAACAAATACTAAGTTAAGAGTTCTACCTATGCCAGGTAACTTTCAGCGTGTTTACTGAGCGTACGGCTTTTTGACCCGCTATTTTCCGGGCACAAAATACCGATCATAATCTGGCCACCGTTACCCAGCTTGTTTCTACTGAGATCAGAAAGCTGTGTCTTGCACGATGCACGGCATTTTTCCCCCCTGTAAACCGGAAGTACGGAAAACAGATTTGTCGCAAATTGAAGGTTGTATCCTAAATTTAAATGTCTACGCATGGCAGCTCATGGCATATGACCTACAATCACAATTTAGTGTTTTCGTAAAAATCCAAATTGCATTAATTTACCACTGAGTGGATCTACTAGTAATTGGCTATTATGATAATTAATTTACAGCCAAAATATAACCAACTCATTAACTCATAAAGAAGTGGCGTACCGTGGCCGCTCCTACCCCGGGGGGCTGAAGAAATGTAAATTTTGCCGCCCCTTGCAGCAACAGTCCGAAAAGGTTGACCCATTTTTTTTCCAGCTAGGACGGCTCTCGAAAATCTGGAGCTGAAATTTTTTTCACCAAATTTTTTTAAACGTTCAATTTAACAGGTGTTACACCCCCCCCTAATCACCCCAACGGCAACTTGCCGCCCACTAAATAAAACAGCCACCCTTTGCCACCCATTAAGTCCCGCCCTTTTTTACTTTTGTTCATCTTTTTGCCGCCCCCTTTATCTTCCGCCGCCCCTTCTTTTTTGCCGCCCCTGCTGTTACCCCGGGGGGCTGGCGCCCCCGAAGCTCCCCCAAAATACGCGCATGGGCCTAGACTAAGTAAAGTCATATCCATTTTACTTCACCAAGTTCATGCGAGTCACACATGTGGCCAGTGTATATAATATCAGAAAGAAGGAACCTAGGCTACTACATTATAGGCCTAGGCTAGGCTAGGCTATACAAGTAGAATATAAATCGCGTTATTTTTGCAACACGCACGACCTCGATCAGGCAACCGATCACACGGCTCGTTTCTACTGCGCGGATTATACGCTTTGACCCTGCATGATCCACCTCAAGAGGTGGATCACGAAAGGCGAGCACATGACCCGGCAACCGATTACAAAGATCGTTTCTACTGGGCTTGTTACCCGGTATGACCCGGCACGGCACGGCATGGCACGGAATTTGGCCCTCAGTAGAAACACACAGTTTGATAGGAAGAACTTCTTTAGTGGTGCTTTGGTGATAGCTGATCAGCAGCATTGGATCTATTTGAAGTGAACTTTCTGAACAACAAGAAAATTACCATATCATATGTTATTATCTAACTCTGGATCTAAAATTTAAGTTTTAATAGACTGGTGAGATATTAAGACTGATTTTCAAGTTCAAATGACTCAGTTTGTTATTACACATGTTGGGAAGACAACCTTTGTGATGAGGGTGGAATGTGATCATTGCTGTGAGTTGTTGTACATGCTGATTTGACTAACACTTCCATATTTACAAGAAGTCAGAATGGAGTTAGTAGATCAGATGGTGGTCTACGGGAAGAGAAGATATCTTACCCTTCCCAGAATCCTTTGCAACATGATGCATCCCCTCACTACATCAAATGACACTTTTTGGCTCTATTGCCCATGTTGCACAAATCAGTACAGAAAATTGAAATGGAAGAAATGCATTATGGGAAGCGTAATATCTCTTCTCTGGTGCACATGATAGATGGTAGCCATATGATAAATGGTAGCCATGATAGATGGTAGCCACAGCAGCCTCCCTTCTCATCATGCATTATGTGATCAGTGGCTTTAATGCTCTCCATGCAGGTGTCGACTACAGACGACAAGTTTCATTTTTTTCCAAAACTTCAAAACTTTCAGAATTATAACTTATCATGACCATATTTGGAATGCATTAAAATGAGTACAAGCAAGCCTAGTATTGGTACAGTGGTTCTTGTAATATTTTGAGAAAATATCTCTGAACTTGGACTTCTAATGCCCGGGGGGTACTCAAGTTTGGTTTTGGTAGGGACGTGCCGCTGAGAATTTAAAAGTGGACCCATAAATATACCAATTTTTCAAGAAATTTGGATCCATTGATATCCCAAAAGTCCAAATTTAGCCCAAATTGTCTTAGTTTTTATTTTATGTTTAAATTTTGGCTAGATTAGGGAAAATTTTGAAAAAGGACCCATTCATATACCAAAATAGGCTTTGAAAAGGGGTCATTGATATACCAAAGGGCTGAAAATGCTACCCATATTTGCGGCACGTCCCCGTATGGTCATTTGTACTGGGTTCTAATGTTGAAGCCTATGGCATTATGTTTTGTACATCTTGGCAGGGTTCGGTTTTTGCCAGGTTTTTGCTGGCAAAAACATGTTTTTCCACCTGGGGCAAAAACCTGCGAACCCTGCATCTTGGGCCTTGAGCATACGTTATTGAGAAAGTATAGCAAGACGTTCATGTGTTCAATTTCACAATGCACTATGGGAATGAAGACTTGATTTTCTTACTGTGTGGCTGATAGCAGCATTATCATTCACACCTTGAATTAAGTGGTATCATCATGCAATTTGTACCTCAAAATTAAAGCTTTACTCCAATAGTGTTGTCAAAAGTTTGTAGTATCAAGGTGCTCTGATTTGGCCAAGGCAAGATCTCTCAACAGTGGCGTGTCCGGGGGTGCTTTGGGGGCTGAAGCCCCCCACACTTTGTTAAAAATCATGTAAAATCAGCCGTTTGTTGTCGATTTTAGCCATTAAGGCCCCCACATAACTCTGAAAGCCCCTTTGAGTCCCCCCTGCAGGAACAGATCCTGAACACGCCGGTGCTCAAGTAGCCCAAAATTGAATGATGTGTTGAATGCACCATATTCCATACACCGTGAATTGAAGTGGTGTATCATGTTGCAAAGGATTCTGGGAGGGTACAATATCTTCTCTGCCTTTGCATAGAACCAGAACTGTCTGAGCCTGATGTAATGTCATTTCTTTTTGGCTTGTGTCACTACCCAGGCATGATCATGTTCTGGCAAAGAGGGAGCGTAGTGGCTTCACCTCGCTATAGGTATAAGTCGATGAGGGCCACACAGGCTGCAGCCAATAACAAAGATACTTGTGATCACCCTGAGCGCCATCTATTTGTAGTTATGTTTGAGTGTCTGGAGGGCAAGAAACCTGTGAGTAATCCCCTCCCCTAAAGAAACCAACTTGAAGTAGACACAACATATAGTTCATGGCCATTATCTATTATGACAACCTTGATGTAACACCTACCCATACACCATTCTTCACCTCAACAACCACTTCTTCCAATTGGTTGCCTTAAAGCAATAATGTGCGATTTCCATGATGAATAGATTCTAAAATGTTAGTTTTCACTGATCACATTATGTTCTCTTTTAATTTCGAGTCAATAAATGACGTAAAACACATAAAATTGCTATTTCATTGCAGTATCTATAATTACCACCAATGCATGTGTGTATTAGCTCGCCGATCGTTATTAAGCTTCATGCATAAGACGTAAGACGAATAGCAATATACACACAGTTTGTACGTCACTGATTCAATGATGTCATATGCATGAAATGTGTCAGCCATAACTCGATTGGTGAACTTGGAATAAAACTGGAGATCTCCGGATTTATTATAAAAACTTCAATTTCACTGTTATTCAAGCACTTCACTTCAGACTAGTCTTTCACATGGTTTTTTAGTCCATGTACACCATTGGTCATTACAATCATGCAAAAAGTAGAAATTTAAAGAAAAATTGAGGGGTCGCTGTGGAGTAAATGACATATTATGGCATTATTGCCATGCCTTATTTCTATGCTCCCAAATAAATACTTGTTTGGGGATGGATATGCACCTGGTTTGAACTCTGATAGGCCTGCCAGCCCCCTCCACCCCCCTCCCCAATGCTGAGTGTGCTACACCATAGACGGTAGAAGCAACACTGGCTACTGGTCATTCAAAAATATTCTTGCGCTATTTTTTGATGAAAAATCACTTGGAATATCTTATTCAATCCCTCTTCCAACCAATCTAGAATCTAGGAAGGCAGCTGCCTGATTTTCAGGGAAAGCTCTAATCTGAAGTGCCCCCAGTTTGAACTTACAAAGTATTGAACCAAAAGATGATCTTAATTTCCATGGTAACAAGAGTACATGGTCAGTGGTAGGAAGAAGAGTGCTTGAGATGGATGGATGCAAGGTGTTTCATAAGGACAAGGTTAATAGGTTCACACTTGGAAGGCCATTGGATCATATGCAATGGATTGTCTATGGTTATGTCCACATGGCACACAAAATCTTGAAATGTTAAAAATCTAAAGCTGTATTTGGTGTAGGCATACCATTGACTGTGATTCGAATACACAGATTTCCCCCACCTAATTAGAGCATTGAGCCAACATCCTATGCTCATTGTCACCTATCAGGGCTAGAGCTTGTTTCTGTTTGGAACCACCATTTAAACAGTATACTTTAAGTAGGCGTGAGAGACATATATTGACAATTTGTGAATATCCCCGGAATATTCTCATATTGTTGGCGAGACTTTGGGTGCTGCATTTTAATGCACTTAGCTGTTGTACCGTAGAACAGTGCATGATGGGACATGAAGAAGATTTCAAAATGAAACTTGATTGTCTTTACGAACAAGTCATTATTAAACTTATTTGATCATTTCCCAAAGTGCTCTTTCACCCGGTGGGGTCACTCCCTGGCTGGGGGGACACATAGGACCGTTACCACAAGTACAAATTACCCCCTTTTGCAGTCGATTTCAAGGACAAATCATGATGTTTTACCCCCTTTTTTACTCTAAAACAAGGACAAAATGGTACTCTGAAACACCCCTATTTTTTAGATTCCGAGGACACATTTGCTATTTTGACCTTATTTCAACATTTCAAGGACGAGGATTTTATGAATAGTTTTTTTCCCGTTTTTTTCATCACAAAATTCAAGTACATGTACAGGGGTAGCGCTAGAACTTAACACTCCTGTGTCCGCAGGGACCCCCGAATTTGCAGAAAATTAAAAAGTAGGGGTCCGGAGTAGAGTTTGGTGAGTCCAAGTTGCATAAATCCAGCATAAATAGTATGTCTGCAATAGCGCTAGGCTGAAAAACTGGGGGTCTGCAGGGACCCCTGAACTTGCAGTAAATTTAAAAACAGGGGGTCCGAACTCTAATTTGGTGGGTCCGGGACCCCAAATAGCAACCTAGCGCTACCCTAGTACATGTAGTACCCCTCACATATAAATTGGCTATTGCAAAATTTGGGGTGAGTGCGAAGTAGGAAACCAAATTTATTCCTTATTTATCTGGCCAGCTATCCATGTGATCGGGAGAAAACAATAAAAAAAACCCTTTTTTTTCAATTTCGTGGACATTTGTGCGATAAAACACCCCTATTTTCCAATTTCACAGACAATATTGTCCGCAGACAAGCCCTAAAAATTACCCCTTTTTCCGGGATTTTGGTAACTATCGTGTGGTCAGTATTGCAAGTTGAGTGACCCCACCGGGCTCTTTCACCCACAACTCAAGCCAAGACAAAACCCCAAGATTATTAGCCTGTGTGAACATATTACCTGTTGATACTTGGCAGATAGTGTTAGGACATTGTCACATGGTCAGATACACACTTGATGGAAAGGTATCAGAGGTATTAAATGGTTTGCTCTCTAGCTTGCTGGAGGCATTTATACAAGACAACCTGTACCCATTGTTTAGAAGGGTGCGAAACAAAAATAAAATCTTGTCAGGATTTGTAAATAGATGATGGTACAAAGACAAGTAGTTCACTATATTCAGGAAGTTCACATTGAGATAGATGGGAAAGAAAATGGGTTTCAACCAAAGGAAAGGAAGTTGCTGTCAGTTTGTAACAAAAGTGTCAATCATTCATGTGTAAAATCATTATTAATGTTCACTGAATTCTATCTGCGAACTGTATCTCTTTTATCTTATACCACTCATACTAAAACATCAGTATCATGCATCAGTGGCATAACTGAGGGAGCAGTTAAGCTCAGTTCCTGTTGATGTTGCCTCAGTCACTCTGTACGAGGCTACATGCAGTAACAATGTATGGGAAAAAAGGGGTCCCCCAAACTCTTGGTCGGCAATAAGACCTGAGAAGAAAGCTATAAGGGGAGCAGTAGCTCAGTTCCTGTTGATGTTGCCTCAGTCACTCTGTATGAGGCTACAGTAATGATGTATTGAAAAAATGGGGTGTCCCCCAAAAATCTTGGTCAGCTCATAGATGGTCAGCTATAAGACCTGAGAAGAAAGCTGCCCAACTGTTTTTGGTATGCATCAATTCCATACATTGTCTAGATTAATATTTCATGATTGTTTCAAAAAATTTCACATTATTTTCTATGTCATTCAGATGATTTTTCGGATGATTACTGACTGTCGTATGATTTTCTATAGTACACCGAGTTCAAACTTAGGGTTGGGGTATACCCGGTAGCAGTGTTCGAATTAAGGAAAAATAAATGGTTGTCCCACGGACAACCAGATTACAATTTCTGGTTGTCCCTCTAAGTTTTTGGTTGTCCGTAGGCCTACAAAGGTGACTTGGCTACAGATTTATGGTTGTCCGGCGGACAACCAAATCAGTATTTTTGCTTGTCCGACGACTTTTTTAGTTGTCCCGGGCGAACGGACAACCAAAATTTCGAACGCTGCCCGGTAGCCTATAGAGCAATCTTGTAATGAGACTTGTAGAGTTGCGCCCTATTCAGTAATCGCTCCACAACTTTGTTGTAGAAATGATTATTAATATGTATATTTATTTTAATTAATTAATATATTATAATCCATTTATATGGGTTCCTAATCATAATTACACTACACAAGTAGGCCTTAATATATCCAACCCTACATGTATTTCAAAGACCAGAAGTATGAACACAATGTACTTGACCTTGCCTGCCCTATCAACTAATTATTCTAACAAGCTCAAAGACTTTTGAAGTGTTATACCAATACAACTATTACAGGCCCAGCCCACCGGAAGTTTCTCTTTCAGCTCTTTGTGCTGATGATGCCTAATAATAGAACCATGTTTGTCTGCACATTTGAAATACTAAGTACACGGGCAAGTAATTTTGGGATGAAAAATGATTCATTTTTAGGAGTGAGATACTGTCTTCAAACATTCAGACCACAGATATTGTCCAATATCTGTGTTCAGACCCCATCAAATGAAGTGTTGTAAAATTAGGCAAAACTCTGGGACAAAGTTTAACTATGGGTACATTCCCCAGGGGGTCACTCCCATTGTGGCCTGTACACCATCCGCGATAATCAACTTTTGAAAAGCACCCTAAACAAGGATTTAACCATACCTTTGGCTAAAACGATATCCTAAACAGGTAACATGCGCCTGTTTAAACACCCTAAACAGGGATTTTAGTCCCTGCATCAAATTTCATACCCTTAATTTCATTTCGGCGTATTAGCAATTATAATTTTGCCACCCTATTTTCCAATTTTTCATGTTTTTGACACCCTAAACACGATACGTGTGTATCGTGCCTACCCACGAAAAACTTTTTACGCGTTTTTATTATCACGGATGGTGTACAGGCCACAATGGGAGTGACCCTCCGCTCATGACTGGTCAAGATTGGTCAGGATCATGCCAACTTTGATGTCACATGACTTTGGCCATGACTTGTTCGTTTCTGCTGCTGGAAATACTTTGGTAAGACCATGGTAAGACCTACCCTTAATGATAGTTGATACTGGGACAATTACACATCATAAATCTCAGATTATCATTTGTCAATTGTATATTCTGTTACATAAACATCAGATACCTAGAATGCCTCAGTCTGCGGTATAGCCTACATGGTATATAGACCGACCGAAGAAGCACAATTAGGCATGCATAATAATAGCTCTCAAAAGCTACAAGTTGTTTGTGGTAGCAGTATCAGAGCCTACAATTACGACTGAGAACTTGTAGGCCTATTAGATGTAGGGGCCTAGTTGTTGAGACAGGATTTTACACCAAAAATAAGGATCAGCAATTTTGCTAAAAATTAAAAAACTTTCCCCACTATCACTAAAAAAACCACCTTTCCTCACCTGGCTGTGTATGCAATAATACATGTAAATTAAAAAAAAAATACAATCCTGGCTTATATCTACATTTGTAGTGCAAATAAAAGAATTTCGCTGAAAAAAAAAACTTTGCCGCCCTTTCCCATCCTCCAACTTAAATTTGATATATTTACAGCACTGGTACTAGGTGGACAAGACACTTTAAAAGAGATCAGAATAAAAATAAATTGAGACGCAAATTGTGAAAAAAAAAATCCCAGCGCAATATTAACGCCTCAAAACGAAACAAGGCTATTGAAATCACTATGGACCACAATGTTCTCATCCCAATGGCATAGTTCAATAACCTCAATTAAACAATCATAGTGCAAAATTTGACCTCAAGGTGCAGAGTATGAGTTTTTGTCCCCAAATTTTCAAAGGTTATTCAATGAATGTGCAAATGTATTGGGGTTAAAGAACTGTGCCTTGATAGATGAACATGTTGTGGATCCTAGTGCATGGCAATGTGTCCTGGCAAGTCCTGTGTTTCTGTGTAATCAGGTGGAAACAATGACCCTAGCATTGAGGATTCAGAACAAGGACAATGTGGTCTTGGGGTGTTTTGTTTGTTGGGATACATGGACCACTTTATTTGGTCAACCTTGGGTCCCACACAGAACTTGCATCATTCAAATGTTTGTTTACATCAATTAGTTGGATGATTTGTTTATACGATGGAACTGGACTGGAAAATGGATTGAATATGGCTATATTTTAGGAAGTGGTCTGATGAAAGTTAATGTAGTTGTGTTCACAGTTTGAGTTACACCCTGCGTAAACTTCGGTACGCCAACATTGATAAAAATTCCGCAAATATTTTCGCTACTCCTACCGCATGTCCACACCTAGCCTACTCCTAGCACTACGCCGCAGTTCCACCAAGCATTCACTTCTGATTGGCGTAAACATCGGCTACCAGTTCCGGTGTTTCCGTGACATTTTTTCACGATATGTAATGTCTTAGTTCCGACCAACAAAAGGTCAAACTTGCACTGGGTACCAAGAGCAACTTACGCCTGGCGGAAGTTACATCCAGCTTGCTACGCTTGACTTTTGTCAGGAGTAAAGCGTCGGACATACAAATGAGGTTAATGACTTTGCATCAGTTATTTTTCGAGTATTGTGAAATATAAACATTGTGATTTGGACCCCAGGATATTCCTCGCTTCCATTGTTCAATGTTTAGATATTTCTTAATACCCCCAAAGCAGCTGAGGCGCATTAACACTCATTTTTTGAATCATACATGAAAAGAAAACGGACAAAATGGGAAATTTGTAATACTTACAACACTTTTCCACGCACATGAATGATATATGCAGAAATTATATTTAGGTCTACAGGTATTGAGAGGATAGGATTCCAGGGTCTATGACTTAAGTAGGGGTGTGATTTTCGGGTAATTTTGTGCCCGGGTACGGTACGCGGCGAATTTTTCGGGTGGGTAACCGGGTACCCGAAATTTAAAAAAAAAATAAAAAAATAAATTTGAATGCATTTTGATATCATTATAATAACGTTTCTGAAAGCTTGTCTGTAAGAAACCAGTTTACCCATGCAGAGAAATGGTTGCTTCCGTAATGACTGTTGATGTAAGGTCATTGTGTTTTGAACCGTGAGGTTATTGTTGTTATGGTTTACGAGTGCATCATACCACGTCCAATCGTAAGGCCCGTTATGGCCTAGCCATGAACCAATGGGAGTAGACCTAATGTTGATGCGGGTTTGCTTTTGGTTCATATCACATTCAGCTTTCATCAAATTCGGATCGAGAATTTATTTTCCCACCCACCACTCCCTAAATAGGAAAGTAAGGTTGAGGAAAGCTTTGAAGTGGTGGACTATTGCTCTGGGGAAGGTAATTTGAAATACATTTGTAAAGGTATAAATCCAAGCTAAAAAATAAAACTAGTTGGTACTGTTCATGCATGTAATATAGACAGCTTAGAATATTAAGCTTAAAAATGTACAATTAAAATGATACTTTTATTCCACTAAGTTAATCATCAATCTGCCATGAGGAAAGTGGATCAATGGGGGATCATGTAAGTGATTGAGTTTTTAGTACAACTACAAATCGTGTACATATGGTATAATTAAGCTGAAAATCATTTAAAGATTTTGAAATTCTGATATAATATTAGTCTACAACCTTTCATAGACTGTATACATGTGCTTCTCCCATGAGAAGTACATGTATTATTTTATTTGTGCATATTGGATTTTGTATGTGTTTTAAATTGGGAATGATGTACATGTACATGTTAATGTCTGTGAGACTTGGTAAACAGTACAGTATATTTTAGTACACATATTGTTAAGCTGAAATATTTATTTCATTATCGAAATGGTTTTATAATATTGATTACCGTTATATTGTGTTTAAAAATATTCAGCAACTGTTCTTTGATTAGTTACATGTACTTCTATGAGTAGTACATGTAATGATTTTATGTGCTGGAAAAAGAAAAGTTGATTGGCACATCATGTCTTAAATTGAGTTTTAGTGTTTCAAAAGAGGACCAACCGTTCTGCTGGTTCCTTTCTGTGCATTTTAACATAAGCAGTATGTTTGTTGTTCAGTCGCCACAAATCTTTAAAGTCAGTGGTTGAGCAGCCACAATTGCTGAATTTGTTGCCATTAATTCAAAGATGGCCAGGAATCTCTTTTGAGATCCAGTCATTGCATGTTACAATTTGCCTAATTACAATGTGTTTCAAAAGCATTAGCGTTAGTGCTAAATATGGCATGGTTTATGAGTAGGTGGGTATTTTAGCCTATATAGCGTCAATGATAGTGAATGGGAGTAATTCCTCTGCTTTTTCTGCATATTTTCTTAATTTGATGTATTTCTGAAGGTTCGCAGCCATTGTTTCATATTTGTCAGCTTTTGCTAAACTTATATTTAATGCACCCTAGCTTTTGATGTTATTTGTAAGCAGCTGCTCCTTTACAAATTTTTAGAGTAATTCACCCTAGCTTTTGCTCTTGCAACTTTATTTGCTTTGTTTTTGTATGAAGCTATTCTCTTACAAAATTTTAGAGTAATTCACCCTAGCTTTTGCTCTTGCAACTTTATTTGCTTTGTTTTTGATGAAGCTATTCTCTTACAAAATTTTAGAGTAATTCACCCTAGCTTTTGCTCTTGCAACTTTATTTGCTTTGTTTTTGTATGAAGCTATTCTCTTACAAATTTTTAGAGTAATTCACCCTAGCTTTTGCTCTTGCAACTTTATTTTCTTTGTTTTTGTATGAAGCTATTCTCTTACACATTTTTAGAGTAATTCACCCTAGCTTTTGCGCATAATTATTACTTTTAGATACCTCATCCAAAAGAATTATGTTTGCCTTAATGTTTGTTTACATGTATGTGGCTTGCTGGAACCTTTATATACTTATGTAATTGATAATGCTTATCGTTGTTTGTTTATGTAGAAATATTAGCGAAAATAAATTCTTGATTCGGTTTGATGCTGATATGTGTGGCAAATTAAGTGGTGCGTCTCATATTCATTTCTCGTGTCTATGGGTAAATAGAGTATGACATGAATACAAAATATCAATTTTCTAAAACACAAAACATCGTGCAATTTTTTTTAATTTTTAGGTCAACCATAAATGATCCTAGCATTTAGGTCTAGGTCCAGGGACACTACAAAACCGGGAAAAAAATAACTGTAAAAAAAGAAATTCCCGGGACTCAACACCCTTAGACTTAAAAGCCTTATTTTTGCTGAACCATGAAATGGTATCAGCCTATATGAGTGAATGTTACTAGCTTACTTACTAGCTTACTAGCTTACTAACTAACCATTTGGTCTTAAATGGACATATCTCTAAATGCCACGAAGGTATGACCGCATGAGTGGTGTCATATGAAAGAGGAAAACATAAAGAATATAATAAAAATATTTCCAAACGTCAGAGGTCATCCTGGGGTCACAGGGGTCAAAAAAGGTCATTTTAACCGAAAATGCTCCGATTGAGCTCAAATTTAAATGCAATGATCCTTATGACATTCTAAACATGTTTAAAACATTTAAAAATTTATTTAAGGTCATTAAGGGGTTATAAAGGGGTCAAAGGTCACGGTTTTCAAAATGCTCCAATTGAGCTGAAATTTAAATGCAATGATCCTTATGACATTGTAAACATTTAAAAAATATTTTAAAATTCATTTAAGGTCATTAAGGGGTCACAAAGGGGTCAAAGGTCAAGTTTTTCAAAATGCTCCAATTGAGCTGAAATTTATATGCAATGATCCTTATGACATTCTAAACATTTTAAAATATTTTGAAATTCATTTAAGGTCATTAAGGGGCAATAAAGGGGTCAAATGTCAAGTTTTCAAAATGCTTCAATTGAGCTGAAATTTAAATGCAATGATGACAGTGGTATAGGCCTACCACGATATACTGCCGAAGCCACATGGTTCAGCTATGGTGCGGTTATCGCTCTAGTTTTTACAGAAGTGACACTCTCATCAAATGTTTGCAAATAGCTTGCTTGCAAAACACAGAACTGTACAGATTACCTCTCAAAATGTCTTGCATGTCAAAAATGATTCTAGGCCTATAATAGCTAGAGAAAAATAGATATTGGTATCTGTCCAGACATGTCAATATAACATTGAACAAACATATGAAACGCACATGAATCTATCTCACTTAGAAAATGTTTAAACAGCTATCAAGGGAAAAATGCAGAAACTTTCTGCATAGACAGCCCGCTTGCAGAGTGAACCGCCTAGGGGGAATGTGAAACTGCGGTATTATTGGCTAAATATAGGTCACGACTGATTGCTGGTGAATTATCGCACCGTCAGTATGACAGTTGGTATGTACTAGCTACAGCGCCATTCTTCAGAGTAGAGCTGCTTGTATGATCAAGATGAGTTTTTGACAACAATTTATTTTCAGTTTAAAGGGGAGGGGTGGGTAACCCTGTTGGTTTAGGATATTGATTGTATTCAAACTTCAAATATGTCCTGCCCCTACATGTACCTGGCTGATACCTATTCTAAGGATCTCAGAGAGAGAGAAAAAAAGCTTCAAATATCATGTAACATCAATTAATTTGTCAGATTTTTTCCTAAAATGCATTTAATGCTGCTTCAAAATTTCAGAGTTTGATGTGTTATGTTTCAAGATGACATTTATTTACATGTATATGATTACGATTTAATTGTGAATGTACATTAACACGTTACCTCTGTTTATATTATAATATTTGAAAATAATATATTTGTCGCTCATTGATTGAATATGGATAACTTTGGGACCTGTACAGGAACTTGTACAAGGGACATCAGCTGTGTGGACTTTGTATCTTATGCATCTATACTATTTCCTGTCCGTTATCCATAACTATTTGCATAATACAATTATCAAATATATGAATGATAATTATACGTAATCATAATGTAGCCTAATCACGTTATATCTCCGGAGAAAATATCTTACACTTCCCACAATGCATTTCTTCAATTGCAATTTTCTCTACTGATTTGCTAATTGCTATTTAGTGCAAGATGGATCAGTAGTGACAACAAATACCTCAATGAACAGAGCATTTTCAAATCTTGCAAAATATGTATTTCTTGACTTAATCGAATTCATATTTAGTCAATCTATTCCGGGATCTATTGTCAACAGGAAAACAAAAGGAAGCTGCACAAAATGATAGGAGTGTCATTTGATGTAGCGAGGTTATGCATCATGTTGCAAAGGATTTTGGGAAGAGTAAGATACCTTTCCTGTATATTCTCTATTCAGGTGGGATGGTTGTTTTTGAACTTGGAGGAAATGCAATTGAGGCCTTATCTTATAGGATATAGGATAAAATGGAAACAGTGCCGCCAAAGGTGTCTTTTTTTAAAACTTTTGAACCGATTAATTCAAAATGTTATTCATTACATACCAACTTATTTTTAAGCCACATTTTTATCTGTTGAAAACATCAGATCATGTCACTTACAATAAACCACTATGTTGATCCACAAGCCTCAGCACATTTTACAGGTTGTCGCTGACCCCTACAGCCCTATATCATTCCATAGACCATTAAACAAGTACAGGGACTTGCAGCTACGAAGCGCACACCCTAGATATTCAACAATATACTTTCACAGCCAGGATCAGCTCCCCGAGTTACATACGAGTAACAACAAGACAGTTAGCCGTAAGTAATAGAATTCTTAATATAGGCCTAGTTAGTCGTTATCTTCAAATTTAGCATTTACTTTGATGAAGTTGTAGTGTGCTGATAAAATGCTGGGGTGTATAGTCGGTCTTGATCACAGTCTATCCATGAGTTCAGAGTTCTATTTAGAAAGATTTCTTTTCTTTGAAAAATCATTGTGATGTCACAACTTGTGTATACTTGTGAGTAACCTCAGGCCATTGGTAACAGGTAACTAGGCACAGTATTTCCCTGAACCAGTGGACTCTGCTCTGATCAGAGTTATAAAAGTGTATGTCAATGGTAGATATATTTTTGCTGAACCATTAAATGGTATCAGCCTATATTAGTTAATGTTACTAGCTTACTAGCTTACTTACTGACTTTGGTCTGAAATAGACATATGGCACGAAAGTATGACCCCCTGAGTGATGTCAAATGAAAGAGGAAGAAGTGAAGAATTTAATTAAAATATTTCCCAACCCGGGGTTGACACTCATCATAAGACCCGGGTCAATATTCAAATGGGTCCTTTTCATATCTCAAAATGCTAAGAAGGTATGACCCCCCGAATGGTGTCAAATGAGAGAGAAAAAGTAAACATATATTAAAATGATTTCTCCACTGGGGTGACACTCCTCATTAGACCGGGTCAGTATTTTGGGTCCTTTTTATATCTCGTTATTTTATTTCCTAGTTGGCACATAAGGTCTTATAACAGTTATGATGTTAGTGATTTTCCCCATGTGAATAAAATAAAACTTTTACTAGAAGCAAAATTGGCAACACAATGGCACCGCTGGGGCTCGAACTCGCAACCCTCCGATTGTGGGGTGAGCACATACCATTGCACCACTGTGCCCCTGTGTATATACTACTTTATAAAGACCTAAACCATAGGAAGGAAGGTCTTAAATAAACTTCTGACACTTTCGATTGCCATATCACTATCCTCTATACTTTTTGCTGAACCATGAAATGGTATCAGCCTACAAGTGTGTATGTTACTAACTAACCATTTGGTCTGAAATGGACATATCTCTAAATGCCACGAAGGTATGACCCCATGAGTGGTGTCATATGAAAGAGGAAAACATAAAGAATATAATAAAAATATTTCCAAACGTCAGAGGTCATCCAGGGGTCACAGGGGTCAAAAAAGGTCATTTTAACCAAAAATGTCCGATTGAGCTTAAATTTAAATGCAATGATCCTTATGACATTCTAAACATGTTGCAAATATTGTAAAATTCATTTAAGGTCATTAAGGGGTCATAAAGGGGTCAAAGGTCAAGTTGTTCAAAATGCTCCAATTGAGCTGAAATTTAAACGCAATGATCCTTATGACATTCTAAACATGTTGCAAATTTTGTAAAATTCAATTAAGGTCATTAAGGGGTCAAAGGTCAAGTTTTTCAAAATGCTCCAATTGAGCTGAAATTTATATGCAATGATCCTTATGACATGCTAAACATTTTAAAAACATTTTAAGAATCTAAGAATCATTTAAGGTCATTGAGGGGTCATAAAGGGTCAAAGGTCAAGTTTTACAAAATGTCTCGATTGAGCTGAAATTTAAACGCAATGATTCTTATGACATTCTAAACATGTTGCAAATATTTTAAAATTCATTTAAGGTCATTAAGGGGCAATAAAGGGGTCAAAGGTCAAGTTTTCAAAATGCTTCAATTGTAGGTATAGGCCTACCACAATATACTGCCGAAGCCACATGGTTCAGCTATGGTGCGGTTATCGCTCTAGTTTAAGAAGGAAATACTACAGGATGTTATATATCCTAATATTGACATTAATAGCGGTGTCGCCTTTCAGTGGCTTGGCACAAGTTCAGTGTGCAAACTTATTCAAATTAAATTTAAAATTGTTGTTTGAGTTTTAAGTAATTACACATGCATGTACTATAGAATTGGGACCAGTCCAAATTATTGAGTCTAATGTTAATTTTGTGGAAAAGTTAAATTTTCAACCATAGTTTGTTTTCAAATATAGGTAAAAGCAAGAAATATTTAGGTATGAAGGTGCAACTAAAAAAGGAAATGAAGATCTACACTTTCCAATGATTGGCTCATCCAGAGAATCGTAAAAATCATCAAAATGCAGATTTTGGCAACTTTGTTATCGTCATAAAGCCTGCTAGTGGTTAAGCAAAAAGCTGAGCATTAAAGACAAATAAGACATTTTACATGAATCTGTAATTTCTTTCAAAGTAGAGACATTGGCTCCATATATTTGAATGAGGCTTCAACTTGATCAATCCTGCTGTTTTCCTCAGTTTTTTGCCAAATTTTTCATTTCAAAAATACCTTTTTTTACAATTTTAATGATGTATCTTTCACTTTAGACAATTTTTAAACAATTTTTGTACACTTTCGCTGGGATCACTTACTAGGCCTTTCAGTTTGGTAATGATTTCAGTGCTTTTGGTTGCACCACAAGCATATGGATAAATTGCTCTTGTGTGCACACTTTGCATGCTTAGGTTAGCCTGAGATATTCAATACTGCGAGATGTGAATATGCACCTACGTCGCTGCTATGAAACTTGCGCTATGAAACTAGAGGTGAAACCAAGTAGGGCCTAATAGGCCATCAATGTTTTCATTGCCATTGTCAGTTGCCAACTCCTTTTGTCATCACCTCAAAGCTGGTGAATACCACATTTATCTTTTAATACCAATCTTGGCTAGATGCTACCCCCATGCTACCACATCATACCAGGATGTCTTCGTTGTCTTGATCATGTTCAAATTTTCAGTATAGAAACCTTCAAAAAGCTGCAATTTTGTTTTGTTTTGTGTAGAAACAAATTACAGGATTACATATTATATTGTTTATTTAATTTTGCGAATGGAAAAATATTGACTAGATTTCTGATTGATGAATCCAAAATTACTTACTTTTTTGGAGCGATTGCCGAGTAGGGTGCAACTCTACTAGTCTTTTTAAAAGACTGCCCTATCCCAACCCTAAACGGCTAAACCATAACCTTAAACTCCGTAAACGAGGACTGGACTCAAGTCTAGCAAGTTGCACCCTATTCGGTAATTGTACCACTTTTTTTTTAGACTTTCGTACTTTTAATCTACAATCCCGGGCGACAATCCTACAAATGCATTGATCTATTTCATAACAAAGCAAGTCTTCGTGCAAGTCTAAGCACCTCCCGGCACCTGAAGATGCAGTGGTTAGTAACTGGCCAATTAGAACATTGAAAAAGGTCGCAACTTGTATGATGTCATGAGGGTCATTTAATGTCAAAGAAACGGCAGGGAATCACCCCCAGGTATAATACCCCAGTTGCGTTTTGGGTATTAAAGACTTGGTGTGTGATATGTGAGTGTACTATAAAAGCTCTGGTAATGGTCGCCCAGGTTTGTACGTGCCCTGCATGCTAGCCAGCCATCTGTACTAATGTGTGTTTAGATTTTCTTGTTATTTTCACTGCACATGATGATGTAATTTCAACATTACCTGGTATCGTTAACTCTCCCCACGTGGGTGTCAACTGCAGACAAGTTTCAAATTTTGTTTTAAAAATTCAAAAATTTCAGAATTTGTAAATTTGGAATGAAAAGTACAGTAAAATGAGTTTCAACAAGCCTAGCATTGGTTCAGTGATTCTTAAGATAGTTCTGTTCTTTCAAGTTTCTTTGATAATATGATTCAAGTCTGAGAATCCGTTTTGTGATCTTTCCGGCGGATGCCTGGGTTTAGGGGACGGACGTACGCCCGACGGAGTTTGGTCGGCGCAAGTTGCTAGGAGTAAATCATAAATGGTAGGCGCAGCTATGGCAGTATGAACAATGGTCATAGACAGTGTGAGTTCCTACAGGGTAAATCAGAGGATTTTTGTCAGGAGTAGCGAGTGCAAATTTGTATTGTAAGGACCGTCAATATATCAATAATAATTTAGTGACTATCCAATAATATCGATATCACTGATATCACTTTCTGAAGCTGATATTTATGGGAAAAAGTTAAGGAAAATCTGGAAAAAAGGGACAATTGTTCAATAAGATGGGAGTCCTCAAAAGTACCAATATTTAAAGAAAAGTTGCCTGATATCATTATTTTCTATTTTTATCCAAAAAAAATATTTTGGGGTCATTGCACACTGTAGGTCAAAGGTATACCTCTATTTGGAACTTCCCAAAACACACACCTGCGTCATTGAACTTGAGCATGCAGAGAAACAGAATTCCCACAATGTGTACATGTGTAGAGAGGTTTGGACCATATCATATTGTTTGGTTACCCTGGAGTTGGCTTGCCCCTGAAACAATAGATGGTTTATACTGGTAATTTGTACTTATTACAGTAAATATGTATTTGAGGGGCATTGTCCTAATGCATACTGACTGGGTAAAACCCCAGTTGGATTGGGCTATATCAGTGACCTGGATCATGTGGGTGTGGGTTGAAAGACCTATGTGGTTATAGTTCTTATAAAATCACAGACAAAATCAGGGCTGAGTTAAATCAAATCATATTCAAATCAATATTTGTTTACAGGATCATACGTGTCTGGTATGGACTGCAGTTGTTCATGCACAAAGTTCAATTTACACACTACATGCTTTGCTGGACATGTAATTTCTAGTTACAGTACGAGCTAGTATGTGGGCTATGTGGGTATTTGATACAAGGCATTATTTTTAAGGTGCCCATGTAAATGAATGTTTTAAGGAAATAACACCTATTAAAACGTTCATTATTTCCTTGTTATCGACGTCAACACCGATTTCAACAAAACATTGAGTCTTCGAATATATTATAGGGAATGAAGAAATTCCACCTTGAAAATCAGGGCTGAAAAAAAAACCCACCAACTACATGTAGTAATACCTGAGACGAATATAAGGGGCCTACCAATATCCCGGGCCAATATCTTTTTATTGACAAGTTCTGATCAAAGTTTAATATATAGTCTTAAGTTTAGTAAATGAGGTTAAATAAGCTGTGTCCACAAATAATTTGGTAAAATTGTGTGGAGTAATTTTAACTCTCCATTTTTTTATGTGGGTGTTTTGTCCGACTGCAGACAACAAATTTAAAATTAGAAAAAAATCCAATTCATGACCATATTTTGAATCAGCATGAACAATGCATCAATTCAAAATGAGTACAAACAAGCCTAGTATGGGTTCAGAGGCTCTTGGGAAAGCTCTTGATATTTTCAGATTATCTCAAAACTTTTTACGTTGGCATGCAAAGCATTAATCATGAAAAATATCTGAGTCAGCAGTTGAATTTTCAAATTCTGTGCCTTGTATTTAATAAAAACACTCTTCATTTGCTTACAATTCTTAATCAAGTCTTGCTTTATACTGACAAAGCAAAGGTGAGACTGCGTTTCATTTTTCCACCATTATGTTAAAAACCTATTATTACACGTGAATTGTTCCATTGGAATGCTAAATACCTTTCTTTCTTGTGTTTGCTTATTGCCCAATCGTCAAACAAGTTTGAACTATAGAGGGGGTGATCATGATCCACCCTCCCAAACAAGTTGGTTCCAGAGTTTCTGCTGTAGTTGGCATGGTTATGTCCTGCGTTGAAATTCAGTCTACTGCCCTCACTCACATAAGAACATCTAATAGCTGTTTGGAGTATACCACTGTGATGGCAGTTGTCTGAGAGGCTTTCAATAGGTGTATACCCCTCTAGGGACCAATGTTTTAACAATTTTACAAATTTTCTTTACTATTATCAAAGATCCTCCCTTTTTGGATCTTTGCTATCATGTACCACACAACACAAATATCACTATGATCACCGTCTATTAATATGATTCGACACTTTCAATAATCTATATTTTGTAAGTTGCTGTAATACCATCACCATTTACTGTATTATCATCCTCATTTATTGTCATCATCGTCATTATCTCTGTCAAACAATTTTACAACAACATATACGCCTACACACGCACATTCCATAAATTGCTCTCATCCAACGTTACACGTAATTAAAATGAGATTAAAATAACAATTTCATCAACATTGAAACACGCTCAAATATAAAAAGGTCTTGAATCGTCTCGATCGTAATAATTATTTATCGCTTGTTGATGCATTAATCCTCTCCATGCGGGTGTCGACTGCAGACGACCAGTTTCAATTTTTTTTATTAAAAAAAATTAGAATTGTACATATTCATAACCATATTTGGAATCAGCATCGAAAATGCATTAAAATGAGTACAAACAAGCCTAGTATTGGTTCAGTGGTTCTTAAGATAGCTCTTAATATTTTGAGAAAATATCTCAAAACTTTGACTTCTTTATGTTGAATTAAGCCTATGCTAGCACGTAGAGCATTAAAGGAGAAATTCCATAAATAGGCCTAGCTAACCATTACCAGTAGCTTCATAATGTCATCTTTCAGACACACAGTCGTAAATTTTGCCAGGATGTTTGGAAATATTTTTTTGATGAGAAGCTCTGGTGATGCTGGCTGGTCAACGATCTGAAACGGGTGGGTGGAGTCCAAGTGATAAATTATGTTTTCCGTATGTCGTCTAAATACCAAGTGGAGTAGAACTGAATTCAAGTGCGGGCTACAACATGTGGCAGACTGGCTTAATAAAGAGCTTTGTTTTTAAAAACTACTCGGAAATGTTAGTTGCAATTAAGTGGATAGAAAGGTCAGGTGTAACGATAATAACATCAGAGACAAGTTTTTGGTGTGTTTGTCATCAATTATTAATCATAGAAATATGGGTTTGATCTTCTCAAGATTAGTGTTTTAAGTCCGATTCAGACTCCGTCGTGGCCACAATATCGCAACCATGCATGATATTGTGGCCACAGTGAAATTTCAAATTTGAGCTAGGTTTTTACGAGCTCGGCAGTAAAAATTCTCATTCACACGGTGGAATTTCATCGGCGATGAGAGTTTATGTTAATTGAATTTTGTTAAGCTTTTCCACTCTCTATTGCGATATGTGGCCATACGCACTTGTGAGTGGCTGCTGGAAATATCGCAATATATCGTTGCAGTAATAATAATAAATAATAAATTTCGGAATTTATATAGCACTTTTTCCACAGGATTCAAAGCGCTGTAATTTCGCTGCGTGGTGAATCATCACAATCAGATCGCATCAACTAGGCTAGCTGCAGCCGAACCCGGCGCAAACCTATCCGCACTTAGATTGTAACATCCACCCATTTTTTTGCAGCTCCCCAAATTCCATTGGGTGAAGGAAGTTTTTGATAACGAAACAACTAATCACCGATTTTGAAAGCAGGAGGAAACCGGAGATCCCGGAGAAAACCTGCGAGAGCGAGCATGGGTCGGGATAAACCAAGTGCACATGAGTCCTTGGGCGCGCCGGGCTTGAACCCGGGACCTCAGTGGTGCAAAGCGAGGAATTACCACTGCGCTTAACTCGCCTCCCATTACATTTAAATTTCAGTGCACAATGCTGTGGTGTAAAAAAGCATCGCAGCATCGTGTGATGTCCTGATGTGGATGTGAATCGGACTTTAACTCACCAACTTACATGTACTAAAATGTTTAGCAAATAGGTTTGTAGGCCATACATGCAGTTACCGTGGAAATCAACCATGTTTGCAAAACACATGTGAAGAACAAACATTAACACTTACAGCAGTCACTCTTTTAAAATTGCTATTAACAATGGATGCAGTATGGTGTGATATTTAGCTCTATACCTAGCCTGGATCTAAGCCCCTGAAATTGAAGTCCAATTCAAACCCAAATCCTGACCCTGTAACCATGATAACCCTAAGCACCAACAACAATGGGGCTTAATTTCTTCATTTGAAAAATTCACCATATTCAAGTATTTTGTGGGGGAGGGGGGAAAAATTTTTAATTTGTCCCTCTGACTCACATGCAGCTTAAATGACTTTACTTTGACAGATTTTTAACGCTAAAATCTGTCAAAATTACAACAATTTATAGGTCAAAGGAAGATGCACGTTAAAACTTTTGGTAAATTTGGTGCCAATATTACGAGCTGGGGAGGAGGGCAACTGCCAACTTAAGCCTCTTTCTCAATCCCCCCACAACCTGTCCTGGTCAGTACAGCTCTGCCCCTCGCCCAACTGTAATCCAAAGGTTCTGCTTGAACTAAATGTTAAATGACGTCATCAGCAAACATGTTTGCACTCAACACCGCGCTGTAAAACATTCTACATAATTATATATTATGTTAGTGCTACATAACATCACTTTCACAGAAGGTTAACTGATAGAATTCTTTGAATATTGCATCCTCACAAGCATTAAGCTGTAATTTCTTTTTGGATTAACAAATCATGTTCAAGTTCAAGTTCATGTCTCCAGAATAGAAATGTGAAAAAATGTAACAGCTAAAACATGAAGTCTAAGAAATGACCATGACATTTAGTCATATTCTAGTTCTTATTCAAAAGCTGTTAGTGAATCAGTTGTTTACTGCTTCTGGTTCACTGAAGCTTATTTCTGCGAAACCTAGTTGATGAGTAGAAAACGTGCTGTGACATTTAGAACCAGTTGTGATGAATGATGTTGATAAGGTATTTGAAATTGTGGGCAGGTACAGCAATTTGTACTATCTAAGTTGAAATAATCATTAGAAAAAATTATTGTGACTTATCAATGATTTGTCAAAACAATTAAAAAATGAATTTGGGTAAGTATAAAATGTGTGATGGGTGGAGCAAATTCCAGGAAGATAAATCTGACTGTACATGTAGGTTGCTCCAGATAGCATGATTATTTGTCAGAATGTAGAGGGCAGCAGTTGGTTCTACTGTGCATAAAATTGGTTTGGCAGATTTCTGTTCCAGCTTCAATGAACCTCTGTCACTTTCACTTGCAATTTGGTACACACATAAAATAATACATTTTTCACACATTGGCGTATAGTATCAACTACATTTTTACATTCATGTTGGTACATTGTATTGTGATACAGTCCACCAATATGAAATATCAACATTTTGCACAATTTTGTTTGTCTCTTTCCTTCATTGGCTCCCCGGGATTGGCTCCCAGCAAGCTACCAAACACCTTTCTGAGTGATTGGCTCATGGCCCAAGCCTGAGCCATTGTTACCATCTTTTTAACCAAATTTAATGGTAAAATGTCCATTATTAAATTTATTATATCCCAGGTAGCAGAAAATTATATCGAGGCTCTTGTTATTTTCCTTTTTGAGGCCTTCCTTCAATTCACAGACCAGTGACTGTGTTGAATTGTGGTAGTCAACTGAAAGACAAAATTAATGTTCCATAGCCAAATATATTGTATTTAGACAATTCCTCATTTCAGCTTCCTCTGTTGTGCCCAAGGTAACAGGCTTTATATATATTAAATCTTTACAAATAGGATTTCAGCTAGTTTGCAATGTA
Organism: Amphiura filiformis; assembly: GCF_039555335.1. Classification (NCBI taxonomy): domain Eukaryota; kingdom Metazoa; phylum Echinodermata; class Ophiuroidea; order Amphilepidida; family Amphiuridae; genus Amphiura; species Amphiura filiformis. The sequence continues at coordinate 43,467,537 of NC_092633.1, read as the reverse complement.
TTCTTATGTGTTTTGTCTCACACCTTAAAATATTCAAGGCTTCTCAAAATGTTTACTTCTTACAAATATGCATGCATGAGAATGCTAAACTTTCAAAATGTTTATGAAAGCTGTTTAATAGTAGTACATGGTACTAAAACTAGACAAACTTGTCAACTATTCTCTCTATGTTGTTATTCAGTAGTGCCCTGGTCAGTTGTGTAAGGTCCAGAGAAGATACCTTGCCCTTCCCATAATGCATTTCTCCCATACTTATCTGCTCTTTAGTGAACAGAGCACATCCAGATCTTGCAAACAGAGCACATCCAGATCTTGCAAAATGCATTTATTTCATGACTATGAACCCATGTTTAGCCAGTCTATTCTCAACTTGAAAACAAAAGGAACCTGTGCAAAGTATTAAATATGAGTATCTTTTGCTATATTAATGAGGTGATGCATCATGTTGCAAAGGATTATGGGTATCTTCTCTGTCTCTGTGTGCCCTGGTCAGTTCAGTTGTATATAAGGTCTGAGTGCACTATTTGCTAGATAACTGCAGCCAGCAACTGCCCATTCTAGCCCTTGCTATATTGGAATTCAACCAGATAATTGTTTGTATATCAACTCAAGCAGAAAGTTTGTTGAGGCAAATTCTCTCTATGCCTCTTGCTAGCTTTGATTGGCAGCCATCAATAATTGTGTAAGCTAGGATTTAGCCTCTCATAATATTAGTAATGAAAATTAATATTTCATTATTTTGGTGTTTTGATTTAACTGGTTTGTTTTATACAAATCAAATGTTTGTTCAAATCAGAAGGGCATACCTGTCAAGCTTGTCACTAAGGTAGAATCAGAAATATATAGCAACTCCAGAATTTGCAAGGTGTTAGTGTGGTGTGGGATTTCCAAAAATCAGCAAAAAAGTTTTGAAAATACAAGGCGATAAATTGCACCCCTTGAAATGTCAAGGCGAGCTGTCAGGTGTGCTATGAACTGCACTGCACTTGTTTAGTTGTTAAGAGTCTGGAAGATTTGATAAGGTGAGCTATAACTCGCTTACCTTAAAACTGTATGCTTATTATATCCTATAAAAAAGTGGACCTCCATGAAATTTTGTTTTAAAAACGTAAGTCAAATGTTAAATTTTCTTCCAAATTGAATGGTTATATTTTAGAAGATAATAGGGGGTATTTGCCAATGCTCCGGAGCTACTTTGTTCACACATATATTTTCTTCAAAACGGTTTGAAGTCTTTGATCCTTACTCTTCATCTACATGTACGATTAGAAGCAAAGTGTTGTAACATTTATTGTATCCAGGATTGAAACTCACCAGCGCGCGGGCGCTAGCTTGTCCTGGAGGGTTAAGGCCAGTTAGGTCAGCATGGTCAGCTTGGTCAGCCTGGTCATGCAACCTCACTGAGTGTAGGTGAAACCATTCCTGATATTTGATCGGGAAAGTGACACTTTAGTTGAAATAGTACTTCAGGTGATAATAAATACAGGTTTACTCTCAGTAAGTCAAAACGGGTTTAAAATTACTGAGAATAGATGCTGTGTTTGTTACTATGCTGTAGTACTTTACTCAAGATCATCCATAGGGGAGGAAAGGATAGCTTTTACACAAACAGAACTCAACACTTGGCACCCTAGCTCCCAGAGTTGTTGTCTTATTTGGGATCAAGACAGCGCATAGTATTGTCATCTCAAATTGTTTGATACAAGAAAGAAAACATTCAACTGTAAATACTTGTGTAGCATTGAGACACTGCGATGAAATCAAGAGTTAGTGTCATAAAACTCATGGGCAGCCCACCCTTCTTAGGAGAGGCGACACTAATTTTTCCTCAGTGTTACTCAGTGATCTGACACACCCACCCTGACACTATCCAAATTCAGCTTAAAGTTTTTGTCAGAGAAGAACAGCACTTACATTTTGAGAGCAGGCAGAGAGTGGGGTTCTGATTGGCTCAATCAATCGTCTGACAATCATAGCAACAGACCGATAATCTGATTGGACGATTGTGTGTCAAATCATTGGTCGGCGCAGATCGACGCCCTTGGAGTGAATACAAAGCTCTGCGTATGTCGCTTATTAACAGGGTGCTCGCGTCAATCTGAGCAAGGTGCTGGCGTTCTTCTCTATGGGCAGGGGGATAGTCGTCATCTTGAGCTGTGCATTGAGCTAACTATTATATTCAGGGCATTTTCAGATAATGCATGTTGCAAAGCACCAAACAAACAAACAAACAAGATGCACAGTCATATTGATTAATTAGTTGCTACATTGTTGACACAAAGTCATGTAAGATATTCATGACAGTAGAGGGCATTGACATAGAACATGGTGGCAGGGAATCAATCTTGGCCCCATTGGACCGCATCACTAAACACTGCCAACAAGTCAACAACATATTGGCATGAATGGGAGGACTTTGGGAGAAGCTATGCAACTTTTTACCATACAGGCAGAAAAGAAAACTTTTAGGCCAGGGTCTTACTTTGAGAAGAAGAATAAGAAAACTATGTTTTGATGCGTTCCTCACCCAGTGGGGAGGGGGGGGGGTAAACTCTACAGACTTCTTGACCACTGTGCTATAACATTCCAAACCATGAAACAAGATATGTTAAATAATGACATTAAACTGAATGCTAGGCATTTATAAAATTACAAATGAAGAGCAGCAATTATAAAACATGACTGACAAAACAAAATATATGAATTCTGCAATTATAATAGAACAAATATGCAATATATCTCACTGATATAAAACCTTTGAAGCTGTAGAATATTGTATCACATAGCAGTGATATAGATCACATATTCATACCAACCTGGTAATAGCTACACAATGTATGGGGTGTGAGACAGGTGCAAATGATACCCTAGGGTGGGGAGAAATAAAGTGTTCAAATGTTACTTTTAAAATGCTCTTTTGAGTGTGTTTTAAAGCACAATAGCTGGAAGGAATCACATAATTATTTTGTGGAGTGTATTGTTATTACAATAATATTTGTGAGTGTTCTGATAGCTAGATAATTTGAGATCCAGAGGACACATCTTGCACAGCCCACAATGCATTTCTTCCACTTAAAAATCTCCATTATAGGCTTTCACTATCATTTGTGATGTCACAATATTATGTTTTGTATGGTAAATTGTGGGTGGTAGATGACAAATTTGGAACCTTTGTGACAATGGGAAATTTGAGATAAAATGATAATTGCTGTTGATCTAGTTCGATAACAAATGTTGATTTAACGTTGCCACAAAAATCAATGTTAAGGGAACAAACCAAAAGATTGACACTCTATAAACATGTATAGTTTATGCTCTCCCCTTCTAGTGTTTATTTAATAGCGCACGATCTAAGGTTACTGTTCCGAACCCAGACTACTTTTTGTATATTACAATGTACACGGCCCGTAGTATGGCCCTCTATAACAATATGCGTACTGTACGGAATAAAGCGTGGTATCGACACATTCATCAATATAATGATTTGATATAGAAATACCCAATATTTTCATCTGGGAGTGATAGACAACAACATTATATCCTTGTCATTATGAGAATGAATCATGGGCTTAGGCCCGTAGCTAGTGGGTGTACGAGTCAGTAGTAATTAATAGTATTTACTAATGAAATATAATACAGGACAATTTTTTGGTCTCACCCCCGTCCCCTGAAAATGCTTAAAGAAAACTCTGTCCCCCTCCTATCTCCATCTGTAACTGAGCTAGATGTTGGGGGCTAAACTTTCATGTTTTCAAGGTTGTAGCCCCCTCCTTGACAAATCTTCTTTCATTCAAAGGGTTATATTGATCTTCTGATCCGCCCCTCATTTTTGAGGCATTTTGAACTTCCAACCTTACGAAGAAATGTTTAGTTTATCTGCTAATGAACTTAACAAACTTGTTGTCATGTACACACAGATAGGTCAGTGACTGACGGCAGTATCTTCATCAGATTCGCTCTGTACATAGAGTATATTTATTTCAATGTAACATGCAAAGCAAAATATGCATACTTGTGTAAGAGACTAAAACCGATGATCAGAAAACAGGCTTTTATTTGCCTAGCTGATAAAAATGAGTAAATGAGTGACTCTCCAAGCTTGCTTTATGAGTTGGCTGTTGAACTTTAGTCAAGTGATGACTCCTACTTTGATTATTTTTTCACCCAAAATTTTATCAGTTTCAACCTTTAATCAAGGAATGAAGTTACAATGTGAAAAATTTTATATTAGTGATTGAAACAAAGTAATTAATAGTGAATATTTCTAAAACTATAAACATCAATTACACATTTTTTTAAATCTTGAGAAAATTTTAATTCTAGAAACATTGCATGAGGTGATATAATCAATGTTTACCAAGTTGGACACTTCAAGTAGTTCTAAATTCAAGTTGCTATTAATAAGTTCAATCAATGACATCTTTTTACATGGTAATGCAACACTTTATCTTGTAAAAATCACAATTTATCACTTATTTATGAATAAGCGTGGTAAATTTGTTACGCTGGTATCAGTTTGCGATCAACAATCACATGATGCAGAATGGGCAGAAGTTGAAGTGTAACAAGAACTGTGTTTGTATATAGCTCACTGTAACATGTGACCTTTCACAAAGTCATAATGCTTGTTGTAAACAATACAAATGTATTTAATTAAGAAAAAATAGAAATACTTTACCTGACTGGAGTCATTTATAGACCCTATACTTAAAGCAAGCATGAAAGAGCTTCTAAAAAGGGCTGAGTTAAAAAAAAAGTCATATTTTTTCCATCCTTATTTCATAATCAACAAATATTTTCTGAGGAGGCAGTCTGTCTACCCCTCTGTTTGTGTTATTAAGGGATGAACATAGTTATGAAACACCCCTTGAAACTGTGGCAGCATTGTGTCAGTGAGGGCAGCATTGTGGTAGTGAGGGCAGCATTGTGGCAGTGAGGGCAGCATTGTGGCAGTGAGGGCAGCATTGTGGCAGTGAGGGCAGCATTGTGGCAGTGAGGGCAGCATTGTGGTAGTGAGGGCAGCATTGTGGCAGTGAGGGCAGCATTGTGGCAGTGAGGGCAGCATTGTGGCAGTGAGGGCAGCATTGTGGCAGTGAGGGCAGCATTGACACATATTTTCCTGTGCACTGAGAGCCATCAAGGTCTGATTATAACACAATCTGCTCCATGGGCAAAACTGAGTTGCTGACACTTACTGTAATTATTACCATACAAACATTAGGCTATTTTTTACTTATTTTTAGGAGCAACAATTCCCCACCTTAATAATAACAATTACGGCAATTTAGGTTCTATAACTTTTTTGTAATTACAATAATTATTGTTCAAATACCCTGATCGCAGTTTCCTCCATTTCTCAGCTTATTAAAACACTTGATTGCAAAGTTATGAACTTTTATTGGTGCATATTTTTATCTTCGTATATCTCAATTTCATTTCTGCCCGCTTGTGTCACATATCAAGTAGTCTGTTATTAAGGAACCATGGCAATATATTTTACTAATGTAAAAACTTTCACCTGAACATTAACCCTAACCATACCCATGTGTTTTGTTTTTGCTATTGGAAAGGGAAAGAAGAAATGAAAAGGGAGAGAAGATGAACAAAGAAGACATTTGATACTCTGAGCCCTTGCATGCCACGCAGAATATCACCAGCTTGTAGCCATTGGCGTTACGCTGGCCCGGCCAGCAATTCCCTTGGTATATATTGCATCATCTCTTCACATGGAATGCATGCACATGCACGAGTAGTGGTTTTAATAGTGAGCTTTATTAGGGTTAAAATGCTGCGGCACACAGCTGATACGCTTAGCTGATTATTAGACAGTGCAGCTTAACCCGATTTCAAATATACAAAACCACAACTGATCACAGAATGGTTTACTCAAGAAAACTCATAATGTTAGCTTATATGGAAACAATGAATTCATAAGGCAACAGGATATCATATTTGATATTCAAAATATTGAGACGCATAAAACATCGGACGTGTTAGTCATCCGATCAATTGTCCAAACTTCCCCGAAATTTTGGCAAGCCCTGAAAGAAACTTGAGTTGTTTTGGTACCTTAACTGCCAATGCTATACCCTCTTCACGCTAGTCAAGTTTGTATTTGGTATCGTAACAATGGGGTTGATTTTTGATTGATGGCTAAAGTTCACAGGACCTCTGACACCTAATTGTTATGATTTGCAATGATTTAATAATGTGGTCTTGTTGATTGTTTGCAATATAGGCTTCAGTCCGCTTGCATAATGTGATCAAATTTGTTTGTGCCTAGGTTATTTTTCGCTTTATTTATTTAAGCCTTTACCTAATGATTTCAGTCAAATCGGTCATGTGATATTATTCTGTATTTTAAACGCTTGAGCAACTATGAGGTTGAAAATCTCTAAAGGTATGTTTTGAGTGAGTTAACTTTGGTGAGTCATTCGATGATTGAGTTAAGTTAGTAATCACTCTCTTTCATCTTGAAACAAATGCATCAGAATCGTTCATAGTTCAATTAAGTAAAAACAGTTCTCTTCTAGATCCGATAAATGAAAAATTTGTGGAAAATTGTTTGCCCAAGATAAAGAAATACATATGAAATCATGGTAAATAGTTACTTTCTTTGCAATGAAACATATTACTTTCAGATATAAGGGATTATTTTCAGGTCTGAAAGAGAATTATAATCATCATTTTGTTGTCATTAAATGATCTAAGGATTGAAAGAAAGTAGAGAGTCCTTTTGATTATATGCAGTATATGCTGGGTACCTATACTTCTTAACAACTTTCAGAGCAGCAACTAACTCTACAGCATATAACTCTCACAATTGATATTTTCCCCATCAACAAGCCCTTACTTACAACACAAATTGGCTGTTTTTCCAACCCCTTGTTTGAATACCCTTACAGCTAGCTTTTCAATTCAAATTTGACACCAAACTTGAGTAGAACCCACCAATAAAAGATTTAAAAGTACTATGAAAAGAAAATGGCAAAAATAGAAAAGAAAGGCAGCGCTATTTGGAGGCAAGTTCACATTTTGTATTGAATTACAGTGAAACATATCCCATTTCCAATCTGTGGGATTAAGTAGCACGGAACGTCAAAGTTGGGTGTTTTTTCAAGTTTTTCTCACTTTTTAAGAACTTCATGAACATGTTGTAAAGTTCATACTTTATTTTCCACCTGTAGATGGCTTGTTTTTCTTTCATGTCCTTGATGATAAAATGCGAAATGCATATTTACAATGGTGTGTGGAAATGCGAAGAAAATTCAAACTACTAGTATGCTTGGAGGGTTTGATGTGTTTGGTTCATTCCTGAGATGAATGAGGATCAGAGAAGTTATCTTACCCTTCCCAGAATCCTTTGCAACATGATACACCCCTCATCAAATGACACTCCGTACTTTGTACAGGTTTCATTCATGATCATTTTGATAATAGACTGCTTAAACATGGGTTGATAGTCAAGAAATAATCATATTTTGCAAGATCTGGATGTGCCCTGTTCATTGAGGTATATTTTGTCACTATCGACACTTGTTGCACTAGATGACAAATCAGTACAGAAAATTGAAATAGAAGAAATGCATTATGGGAAGTGTAAGATTTCTTCTCTGAATGTGGATGAAAATTTGGGAGTTTGCCCACAGGTGAATCAGGTGAGGGATGAGAAGGTAGGACTATGATTTGAGTGCTGTGGAGCTTGTAATGCTGTCAAAGAGATGACTTTAAAAAAGTCCAGACTGGAAATAAACCCATACGTAATGCTATTGGATTGTCATTCATAGGAAGCAAAATAGTGTATAATGAAAGACAGAGATAAAAAGACTTTATCACGTCTGACGTCATCAAACTCGAGCAGGGGTTGTTTTGATGATGACTTGCTGAGCGTGGCGGTATAACCGGGTGCCTTCTTGTTAATTTTGCACCTTCAAACATACAAACCATCTCAAAAGTTAGGTTTTTATAGTAGGAAACTTTCTTTCGCGAAGGCACCATGTCAACAATGCCTCGAAAAGATGCTTTTTGCTTTGTAAAAGTTTTCGCCATTTTCTGCTATTCTTTTTCTCCAATCGGCACCAGATAAATCGGCCTTCCTTTTACACTTGATTAACCAATCAAGGATTGTAGGGAAATTGATTGACAGTGACGTCAGACGCGATAAAGTCTTTTTTATATCTGTCTTTCAGTATACCTTGGCATTTATCTGTAGAGGCGTAAATGTGATATTCCAGGATCTGTGATATCAAGAAAGCGAGTGATGCACGATGGGATGCTTTTGGGTTTTAAACTGGTAACTGCCGGATTGTCAATCCATTCCATAGCTCTACATCTGAGCTTTTCAGATCTATACGGATGAAGAGCTCTCCCATTTATTAGGCAGTCAAGTTAGCTCAATCCTTAAGGCATTCAACTATGGTGCGAGAGGTTGCGGGTTCGATCCCGCGAGTTGGCGGTGCCTAGTATGCTCTCATGGAAAAATTGAGCTGGCTTGAAATTCTCCTGGACAAGGAACTTACTGGTAATTGTCTCGTTGTAACCCGTACAAAACTCGGGGAGCCGATCCTGGTTGTGATGGTTATGTGGAATTCTAGGGTGTGCGCTCTTGTAGCTCAGCAAAGTCTCTGATTTGTTGTTAAATGGTTTATGGAATGATGTGGGGCTGTAGTGGTCAGCGACAACCTTGTAAAGTGTGCTGAGGCTTGTGGATCAACGTCTAGACGTTGCGCCTGTGCGTAGTGCACTATAAATCACTGTGCTTTTTTTTTGCTTTTTTTTATGAACACCTTCACTCAGGCTCTGGACTGGTCAGAGCCATATAGCTTGAGATACTGACATTTGAGTGATGGCATTATAAAAGCCTATAATTGTCACTTTTAGAAAGACTGAATGACTCATGTTAATTTTCTTTGAAAACATTCCACTTAGCATATCATATTCACTCTTCTTTATTCAAAAGTTCTAATTTTTTGTACTAAAATGTTTGCGGATTATCCGCATGAAAGTAGACCAAACTTGTGGTAACAATTCAGCACACCCACACAAGCACTGAATCATTCACTACCATTTTCAATCTTATTTTTAACCATTAGTTTTAGTTTTTCAATAAAAAGTATCATATTTGGTATGACTAGTGATCAGAGTGTGGTTGTATTTTGGATAAAAACACCCTCGCTACATTGTCCTGCGACCTGCCTATTGTACTTACAGTTCAAAACCATGAATGGCTAATGGTGAATCTACCAGTATTGTGATCATTGTTAAAAATCTACCAATTGTGATCATTGTTACAAGTTCAGTGAATTAATACTATATAATTTTGCGATTCACTTGAATAATTATGACTTGTGTTGATTTGTATGGCCCCTGGGATTTGATTTCAAAGTTTTCGTAAACACCTAATCCTAAAATGACTCATTATTAATGCAGCAGTTCCTGGTAGATTTCGTCTCTGTTTTGAACAAGTTTGGGTTATTGCTGCCACACTTGTTTTGAACATGGGATGTATTATTAAAGATTGAATCATTGGTGGTAATACGAATAGATATTTGTTTAACGGTGCAGCTGAATTGTCCAAAACAGGTGCCTGTAATGTGTGCTAAAATTGAAATGTAATTGACCTTTTTGGGAAATCCCGTAAACATTTTCGGGTCAACCAGTGATGTTGTCATGCCAATGCGCGCACCGTTACTGGGCACTTCAATGCGCAGTAACGATGTCTGCAAAACAATGTATTTTTATATCAACAATAGGAGATGCACACTCAAATGTATATTTAGACTATTTGTAGTCAATTGCATATCTGAGCTAAATGAGGACGGTCCAGGTTGCAGTAGCGTAGCCAGCGGGGGGGCAGGGGGGGCAGACTGCCCCCCCTGACAAAAAAGAAAGAAAAAAGTGCCCCTCTGGCAAAAAATGAAAGAGAAAACCAGGAGGGCAAAGGAAAAGAAAAAGGGCAAGGAGCCCCTTTCCTACCGAAATTCAGCCCGATCATGGGCCAAAATAGTGTAAAATACAAACTTTTGCACGCTACGCGCGCACATTGTAAAGATGAAGCCATTTTCCATCCTGATAATGGGCGAAAAATAGTGTCAAATTGCACACTACGCGCGCACATCGTCCCAAATAAAGCCTTTTTTAAAGCTCAAAAACATACAGTCTCTATGAATTGTATGTGCCCCCAAAATTTTATTTGCCCCCGACCAAAAAAGCTGGCTACGCCCTTGGCCGGTTGCAGTGGGTGACAACTCTCTAGTCCGAAGGTTCCCTAGTCCGAAGGCTCCTTTAGGTCCGAAGGTTCGCTAGTCCAAACACTTAATTTACCATTCGCTAGTCCAAATTCTGAAAAAGGTTCGCTAGTCCGAATATCGGGTTCTCTAGTCCGAATATAGAATAAGGCTCGATAAACCCAAATCCTAACCATAACCCTAAACCTAAACCCTAACCCTAACCCTTAGTCTATATTCGGACTAGAGAACCTTCGGACTAGAGAACCTTCGGACAAGAGAACCTTCGGACTACTAGCGACCCTTCATGTTGCAGTGTCCACAAAATTGCTATGATCCAAAGCAAACTACCAACATTTCAATTATTAGGCAACTTGTGAAATTTCTGTAAGAAGTGTGAATATAAATGGCTGCTCTAATTGAATCACAATGACATAAGTTGAAATGGAATTACCCATAAATGTACCCAACAATGAGAGTTAATGGTACTCATTTAAATTTTTGAACATTTACTGAATATTTACATTTTATTGTATAAAGTAAGTCTTTAAGAAAAAAATGCCCGTTGTGAGTGCATTTTTGTTCTTGTTTTTCATATTTGGAAGAAAAAACAGTGATACTTTTGTGGCTTTATTTTTTTTGTTGGAGAAGGGTTGGTTGATGAAGAGAAACAGTACAATATTTTTTGGCTAATTAAGTGCACAGTCAGGTGCTCTACGTTGTCAAAAAACAAAGCCACAGCTGACTGCTATAGTAGTGCACTCATGCATAAAATTTCATTGGATTCAAAACCACACTTGAGCCCACTATTTGTTCTTCACTGACTATGACATGGTTGATTAATGCAGAAAGTCATGTTGATTTTCAGACAATGTGATATTTAAAAGGAAAAGATTTGCATTTTGGTGTTGTTAAAGTTTCATCATAAAGTGCATTTGACCAAACACATTGGCTTGATTTCATTGATTGTGGGCTTATTATAACACAGGGCTGGACGAATGCCTATTTCACAGGGGAAAAAAAGATTCCAACTCAGAAGTTTCCCATAATTTCTTATGTACGTTTTTATATGGGGAATTTCCTGGAGGCTCCAAATTCCAAAATTTGCCTACAAATTGTAAAAGTTTCCTAGCTGGAATGATCTTTCTGGATTACACATTTTTTGCAGACCTACTTAAGGGGTTGGTCAGTAGACAGCACCCACCTTTGCACATTATTATGTTTTGTTGAATCCAAGTGTGTAAAAATATTGGATCCAAAACATAATAATGATAAAATTGGATGCTTTACGCCCAATATTTATTGGTCTCGCTATGAGTTTTAAAATATTGGACTCCGACTACGTCTCGTCCAATATTTTAAAACTCATAGCTTGACCAATGGGCTCAATCTATCCAATTTTATATCAGTATTTCTTGTGGGGCCTGAGAGCACATCAGACATGCCAAATTGCATTATATGAGGAATATCTTTCTGATATCAAATAATTTTGATATTTTGAAATTCACAATAAAATACAAATTTTATGACAAATTATTAAAAAATGATATGTTTGACAGAAACTTTATAAATCTAGTATAATGTGGATGAAAAGCTGTCCATCATATCAACATTTTAACCTTTTGTATTGAAGATAAACACCCCCCCCCCAAAAAAAGACCTAAAAGAGTTTCAATACCATACATGCTAATCTGTTCCTCTGTAAATAAATAATGCTTGTTTGATCCTCTTGTTTACATGCCAATTCCTTTATACAATGGGTCACAAATAACACAATCACAAGAACTAAATCAGGCAAAAATAATACAACCCCTGGCACCAATTTTTCAGAGATTGTTTTCATGCCTGTTGAGTGTGTTTGTTTGTCACAAGATGATGCACTGATGTGCAGAGATAACACAGTCAATTTAGCACTTTTCTTTCTTTGATACACTAAGTTAGAAGATTGATATCTTGTTATGATATGCGTGAATTCATGTTATGCATGAGATGGCCATTCTGTTCGCAGCAGGTTTTATAAGACTAAATTTTGTATTTTTTGCGGAGGTTGATGAAACTTTTCAGGAAGAAACAGATTATTGAAGATTTTGTTCTTATCTCTCACCTTGTTTTTAACATTTTAAGAGTTTATGTACTAAACATGATATACCTAAATAGCTGCCTTGAATATATTTTTGGCATCTTTAATATTGTTATTTTATGCAATGAAATACATTATAATTGCTAATTAGAGGAAACTAATTAGTGTAAGTATAGCAGTGAAAGCTTACGGCCATTATCAAAAAAGAAGAGAAAAGAATTGAATATAGATAACAATAATTTATCAATGTAAATAAATTCTATAGGATATAGCATGAGGCAGCAATGAGGTCTATCCCTTTTTGTCTTGCCTGAACTCATTATTTGTGTTGTGTAATCCGAGATAAATATTTGTGAGGAAGTATTGAATAGTAAATTAGTACCAGTAATGTTAGATTTTGTCCTAAAATAGAAACAAAACAGATAAAAAGGGGTTAAATATGTAAAGTTGGTATGATAATATGGGGAAATGAAAAGAGGTAGCCTAGCAATCAAACAAACTTGAAGAGTAAACAATAATCACATGAAGATAGCAAGTATGTTGCATAATTTATGCAAAATTCCCAAGTATGTTATCTACCTTGTCTACTGAAGAAAGTAATCAGTCAAAAGTGACTCATCCCTAGGAATACACAATATTACATATTTAATTTTTAGAAGCTAACATTAGTTATATCTACTGAAGATAGCAACCAGTAATATCTACTGAAGATAGCAAGCAGTAACATCTACTGAAGATAGCAAATTGTAATATTTTCTGAAGATAGCAAGCAGTGATATCTTCTGAAGATAGCAAGCAGTATTTGCAAGCAGTAATATCTACTGAAGATAGCAAACAATAATATATCTTCTGAAGATAGCAAACAGTAATATCTTCTGAAGATAGCAAGCAATAATATCTTCTGAAGATAGCAAGCAATACTATCTTCTGAAGATAGCAAGCAACACTATCTACTGAAGATAGCAACCAGTAATATCAACTGAAGATAGCAACCAGTAATATCTTCTGAAGATAGCAACCAGTAATATCTTCTAAAGATAGCAAGCAGTAATATCTACTGAAGATAGCAAGCAGTAATCACAAGCAGTAATATCTACTGAAGATAGCAACCAGTAATATCTTCTGAAGATAGCAACCAGTAATATCGTCTAACGATAGCAAGCAATAATATCTACTGAAGATGGCAACCAGTAATATCTTCTGAAGATAGCAAGCAGTAATATCTTCTGAAGATAGCAAACAGTAATATCTTCTAAAGATAGCAAGCAATAATCGCAAGCAGTGATAATATCTACTGAAGATACCAACCAGTAATATCTTCTGAGGATAGCAAGCAGTAATAGCTATTATAAATCAAGTGTTTCTTAGAAAATTCAAATGGTAAAAATATTGATTTACTATCTGAAAACTTTTGTGTGAGAAAAGTAACAAGAAGTTTAAAATGTTCAATCTTGGAACCGGGATGTTTACATAAGCGAAATTTTAACCCAATTCTTTTTTGTAAAACTTCATGGTCACTTTAAATGACCGTAACAGGTGGTGGTGACTACTCTGACTTAAACAGTTTAAACAACAAATTCTAATGCAGCTTCTTGCTTTCATCTTAACTTCCGTTGCACGCGTGTACTCTTGCGTCAGACGTACATTTCCAATTAAAGTTGACATTTTCAAATAATTACTTAACCATTTGGTGGCGAATTAAGTAGAATTTAGTAATAAAGCTGATCGATGTCGTGTCCCGGTCACTTGTCACTGATGGTCAGCCATCCGTGCAGACCTTGGTCATTAAAACCTTTTTATTTTTAGCAAGGTAACCTGTTTTGGTTCGTGGATAATGAGCTGGGGGTCAGATTAAGTTAAACCATGTATATAAAATAATATTACTTTGGCGTGGTGGCCAAAATGGAGATTAGCGAAGATATAAGCAAAAATAATAATGCTCCCTTAATGCAAAAAAAAGTTGTGCTTTGGTTAATTAGAATGATGATATTTCAGTACTGGTTAATGAACAATTTGATTATAAAAAGTAGCATGATGTACCTCAAGAATACGAGGGGGTATCTCTGTGATTGTCATTAGACAAACAATGGTGGCCATGCCTCGTTCAATGCAAATATCATAAGCAAAACAGACGGCACGCCTGCAACACTGTCCGTTGAAATTAATGGCTGAATGCAATAATTTATTTCAAGGTGCATTTTTGGCTCTTTTTAGCACACTTGCAAAAAAAATTGCACAAAATGTATGTCCTTGTGCAATATGTACACTTTTACATGAAAATAAACAATTTGGGTTAAAAAAAATGGATTGAACAAAGAAAAATGGCCACCGCTGGGGATTGAACCCGAGCCTCTAGATTATAAATACACATGACCAACTAGTAGTAGCCAATGACCATGTGGAGTTCCTGTTGAATCTGTTTGATCAGTTAATTTTACCATGGCTACAAGTGGTTAGGCCTAACAGTAAGCATCTTCAGATGGGGTTCTGCTCTTGGCAGGACAAGGCCAATACTGCCACCACTAACATGTAAGCACATCTGTAACCTAGCTGGTAAAGAAATCAGAAAATTATAGTTTGAGACAACTGCTATGTTTTTATGTGATGGTCACATTAAATTAAATTTTTAAAAAATAAAGAGAGTGCTATGCAATTTCTAACTAATTCACCCAAGGTTACATAACATTAAAGCTTATCTGATCTTGTTTCATCATTCCTTGCTGATGTCACATTTATTCATGATATTGCTTAATCTTTTTGTTGACTATTTTTAAACATCAGATAAAATAGTTGTGATAACTGTCACATCTACTTCTGGGTAATCTTGAAAGATTGCTCATTATTTGCTTTATAGAAGCACTTATTAGTATGATTATAAATGCAGAGTTAGTTTAACCATGGAAATAGCAACTATTTCCATGGTTTTTAACTCTCCACATCAACTGCAGACTACAAATCCTAAAAAATATGTATAACTAAAAAATTTCAGAATTATACATTTTTATAACCATATTTGGAGTCAGCATCAAAATACATTAAAATGAGTACAAACAAGCCAAGTGGTTCAGTGGGTCTTAAGATAGCTCTTTATATTTTGAGAAAATATCTCAAAAACTGTTATATCTTTCAATATTCATATATGACTACACGTATTGCGCTGCAGTGATCATATGTGGCCAATTTATCCAAGACAATACTTTTATTCTGTAATTGGAATTAGAATTTTGTATTTTGTTAACATTTTTTTTTTCTTTCTTTCTTTTCCATATTCCTCTTTGGGTTCCTGTCTCTTTTGGTCAAATAATCAGGTAAGTGCTGATGTAGTTGGAAAAAATTATTGGTCCAGTATCTTAGACCTTGTTCACATTTATAGAGAAAATTTTAATTTGACGAAGATAAATAAATCTTGATTAACTAATGAAGATCGAACAAAGACATTGTACCACACACAAAACACACATTTGACGAATATTAACCCTAACACCCAAATACCACAGAATACCACAATGAAAAATTAAGCACATGCATGAATCCCAGGGTCTGCGATGATGCAATCACCCTAAGTGTTATATGCTCACAGAATTGCTGCAATAACCCATGTAGCTACCAGTCCGTGATCATGTGGTTGGCAAGCGGGGGTCAAAGGTTCAATCGTAGGGGTGCCAAGTGACTTCTTTGTTCATCTTCTCTCCTTTTTCGTATCTTCTTTAACTTCCGATATCAAAAAGCAGGGTTAAGTGTTAGGGTTAGATAAGACAAATTTTTCCAGATTAAAGCCTACTTTAATGAAGATCAAAGGAAGCTTATTAACGTCCAACATGGTTTAGATGAAGAAAGTGTTTTAAAATTAGTGCTAATTCCTGATCTTCTTTCCACGTCTTACATTTGTCATGCCAACGTAACAATACTATATTGCAAACTAGCTTCATCGTATTAAGAAATGCTTCGTCAAAAGTACCTTTTTCGCTTCATTGAACACATAAGGGAAATAGCAATTTGAATCTTCATTCAATCTTCGTTGAAAGAAGAAAAATCCATGTGTACATGGGTCTTAGATCATCATAGGTATCAGAGTCCAGTACAGAGCCTGTGCTAAACTTAATCCTTTCAAAATGGTTACATTTGCATCGGTGAGAATACATTCAGACAAAGTAATGGATTAATTTTGTTATAAAACTGAAGTGAACAAGTTAATGATTAGAGAGCTATTTCCTTTAGTAAGGTCAGACAATCAGTTTCAAGTGCCACTAACAAATTTGTTACACATTGGCTACTGTCAAAAAGTGCTATATCATCAGCAACGGTAGTAGGAGTTTTATTATTAACCCTAACACTGCTCATGGGTTTTTGCTATCAGAAGTTAAAGAAGAAATGAAAACGGACAGAAGATGAACAAAGAATTCACTTGGTACCCCCAGGATCTGAAAGATATACCCCTCACGTGCCAAGCACACGATCACCGACCAGGAGCCATGGGGGTTTCGCTGGCTGGGCCAGCAATTCTGTGCATAGGACTTACAGTGTTTGCATCATGACATCATGTGGGATGCATGCATGCCCAGTGGTTTTCCTTGTAGTATTTTGTGGTAATTACTGGTGTTAGGGAGTACCGGACTTTAAGTAGCTACCTATCTAGGGGGCAGCACAAGAAGGCTTTATCCATAATAGCTGCCCTGTAGACCATTCATTCAATAGCTTCCCTATCTAGGGGTAAGTGCAAGAAGCCCTCACCTGCAATACCATTCATTCAGGAAATCATAATAGGATTATCAACCCAGTACAAGGTGTTAACAAAACCGTGATTACAAAATTCACAAAAATTTTACCATATTTCTTGGACATGACAATGTTCTCCCAATTTCTGAGCAAAGTATTTATCGGTAGATAAAAGCCTTAAAACCCTGGGGTAGGTTTCCCCTAAAATATAATTAAAATGGTGACAAAATATGTTGATGTGTGTAATATGAACTATAATATGGTGCAGCGGTTAGGTTATGTGTGCGATAGATTCCACAGAAGCTTGTACAGTATTGAGTCTAGATCGTTTAACAGTTCTGATCAGGTTACAAGAATATCAGACCGCTATCTACCGATAAAAGACCACTGATGACAGTTCTTTAAGTGCTAACAGGATAGTGATACATTTATCACACTTAGTTAAGGTTAGCAACTTAAACTGTTGCGATTTGGTAGTTCACAGCATCTTGGGAATGGTGGTGAGCTTTGGCAAAAATTGCATTGATCATTTCATAGCGAGTGTATAGAATTCAAATATCACAGATATACTTTTGTAGGTCTTGTGGTTCTTGAGTTATGATGTAAAGAGGGCTGAAACAACAACACTTTTGTAAAACATACATAACTCATTAACAACAATCAAGCAAGCAAGTTTACAAAGTATGTGATTTGTAGAACAAACTTTTTGAAAGCATCCAAGTGTTATTTTTCAATATATATTTAGATATTTAGATAATGAAAATCGATTGTCAGAAAATCAGATTATTGTGCAAGTATTACAGAATGAACTAAGAGAAATAAAATCCAAGAAAATAGTTTTGGAAACTGGCTCCAAAAAACAACATTAAAAGTGTCTAGTTTTATAGCAGGAAATTTTCGAAGCCGGGTTTATTTTTCGCGGTTGAACAGCTAGCCTAAAATTTTTAACCCGGCAAAAATATTTATTACACTATTACTTGTAGTTCTTATTAAAATGTGAATATATTTGCCAACACAAATTAAACATCCACTAAACTGTCCAGAATTGATAAAATCACGAAAAATTAAACCAGCGAAAATATGCCACTATACAGTAGTTATATTTTCCCAGCTTATGGTAAATCATAGACTGTAATGGCTAAATGCTATTGATATTTTTGTGTTTTCTCAATTAGTTTAGATTGATCAAATAATGAGTATATTTGATAGCACATACCTGTGAAAAATGCCTATAGAAACTATCATAAAACAATGTCCTTGTAAAAAAACCTGTTTTCAATTACCATAATTATACCATTTATTATACATTGTACATGTGACATTAAAACTAGAAATCAAAACTTTGCCGACAAAGTTTAGCACACAAACACTTAGTTTCTATTTATTGAACATTCTTAGCTACTGTTGATGTACATTTGTATTAATTATGTTGTGGCTAGATATTGCAGTATTATATTTGATGCATTTATCGATTTCAGTGCACATTTTCGTTTTGCCAATTTTGGAAAGGCATTATTTTGTACAATTCAGGAACTTAAAAGATATCAATAAGGATCCAAAGTTCAAGCAAACTTTTTGTATTAATTCAGATCTAGGTACCCATAAATCATATCATGCTTGATTGCTCGACTTACTTAAGTAAATACAAATAGCAAAGGTTTACTGTATAATTTGTGATGGTACCATAATATTCACTACTGATTTGTGTTGCATTTTTCATTGACTGGACTGGGGGCTGTGAAATTTTTGATTATCTACCAGGCCTGTAATGATTTCTTCCAGGACAGTTCCCGCCAATTGTTCTGTGTTTCTATTGCTTTGCTTTTTGGATGAGAGACCCCATGTAGTATTGGCATAGCACCGCCACAACAAGAGATCTGTACGACAAACAAGATATTAAAACATTTAAATCAGATTTTCAGAACTCTTTTTAGGTGACAGGACAGATAGTTTACATACTTTAACAGTTGCAAACTATTTAAATCCAACAATAAGAGTCTTATAATAACCCCTCTTATAACTTGTAATAGTTTATGCATGTAGACAAGATACAATCAATAAAGTTGAAAAGACAGGGAATAAAGTCCAGAAAAAATAAATAATCTGCTTTTTGCTACTGAGATAGTGGCCCTGATATGACCTTTTAAGTATTGTGATCCAAAGCTTTTGTGTTAAAGTAATACTGCTTGAACCAATGCAGCTATTGTTATGCAAAGAAGCTCCCAAAGTGCACTAGCCTATGAAAAAAAAGTACTGGATCAAAACAACTTACAGAAATCTCAGTATATAGCTCAAACCTTGACATAGAGGGATGCTAAGGCCAAGGGCTCCACAAGTAAGACAGTAACAAGCAGTTGAGAGATTTTTTGACAGTATACACACACAGTACTTAAGAAGTATGACTCAGCCTCAGCTCCAACCACCTGCGATGTGGGACTGCTACTACTACTAGTAAGATTTAAGTGACGCATGCATATGATGCCGAATTCTTCACTTAGCTACTACACCACAGCTCAGTGGTAGTCACTCATAGCACTCACTCTGTACACAGTTGATGATGCATGAATTACTACTAGAAGATGGAACGTATGTGAGCCACCAAGCCACTGAACGTGAGGAATAAAATCCAGTTGCATGCATGTAATAGCATCATCACTACACTGGATTTACTATTACACACACCAATGCTGAGGGATTTTTTTTCTCTCTCTTGATCTAGTATGATTTTTTAACTCATCTTGGGTGTAAAAAAAACCTGATGGATGCACATTGGCGTGAAGAGAGATTAGAAGTAACGTTCGCAAGCAACTTGACGTAACCATGACTGCGTGTCCCATTGAGGCGACAGCTCATCTGATCTGATTACCACGACAGATGAATCGCTGAGAGGTGGCGGCATCTAGTTTTTTTTTATCTTGCGTGTCTTTACATTGATACCAAGAGATAGAGGATGTGCAACTCCTACATGTATGAGATAAGGTAGATTGGTATTGAAGAAGTAGCTGCAAGTGGTAGTACTACTACAGATAAGATGTTTAATATACCAACTCATAGGGATATATCGTGAAGGTATTTTATCAGCTGTTTGCCTTGTGTATCATATTAGAGTTTTAACTATTGTTACAACATCTTTAAGAAAGCTGAATTAATGCAACCGTGGAATACAAGGATATTATGATTCACATATTTCTGTTACATATATGTTGGAATAAAACCACTGGTGAAATATTTTGAATTTATAACTTCAAAAACACAGCAATTTGAAGAGATTCTCTCAATTAAAGGAATTATATATATGCAGTATTAAAAA
The DNA here is from genome assembly GCF_039555335.1 of Amphiura filiformis. Taxonomy (NCBI): domain Eukaryota; kingdom Metazoa; phylum Echinodermata; class Ophiuroidea; order Amphilepidida; family Amphiuridae; genus Amphiura; species Amphiura filiformis. Next base: position 43,447,205 of record NC_092633.1, on the reverse strand, counting down.
TCATCACCACTTTATCAATGCACACGTACACTAACACAGAACTTTGCTGGTAACTTGTAATATTACGGAACATCTATGTATCAAGGCTTGCCCGCATTGAGGGCTATCGCCGACAGCAGCAACGCATCGTTTTTTCTTTTTTTTAACCGGCTCCATGTCGTCGTCTGCTAGGATTGCACGCCTGTTTTTTTTTTTCTAACTTTCTTCTCAGGGACGTTTGGCTTAGCCAATGTATATTTCATTACAGAAGATGGTAAGTAATTATTTTACTGGTATGCCTGACCCCGTATTTTTTGTTCCCCGTAAATTTGCCAAATTCTGAGGAATCTTCACAAATTTTACAAAAAAACAACTAAAACCGTACCTTTTCCAGATTTGTTGAGAAACTCCTTCCCAAAACCTGTTTTCTGAAATTTGTGACCCAAATGTAAGACCCTGTATATGATACCCAAATCTGCTGTACATTTGTACATCCCTACCCATCATTCCACCTGTCCCTGTAGTGTATGTGTCACAAATTGGTGGAAAGTCCCCTCCTCTTGCAATGGCGTTCTTTAAGGGTAGCTTATGGTAAACTATTATACAAAGCAGTATGCCTATCAAAAATACCTGTGCCCCAAATTCATGACACTTCTCATGCTTGAAATCCAGCTGATTGCTTTTCTACTGGCAACTTCAAGTGTAGAGTAGATGACATGGTTAAGGGTTAAAGTTTTAAGGCTTTGGTATTGAGATAAGGGGTAATTTGACTTGTAAGCAGGTGTTTTTCTTGTTACACTATCAACCCCTCCCCCTTTGGGATATTATATAGCTTCATGGAAGCATTTTAATGGTCCCTAGTATTCTAGTGAATTTGCAGAAAATAATAGGATGTTACACATTTTGAGACTTGTCGCCAAGTAAAAAAGTACAATTTTTGCATATCTATAAAGTTCCAAATCAAGTTGCCAGTGCTGTTGTTAAAATATCAAAATATGAGGTATATCAAATCTTTGAAAAGACCCTGGACATCTTATTTGATCCTATAAAACTTTGGCATTCATGTATCAGTGAACCGTAACCTAAACCTCCCATTGAAATCAGTGCATATGCCACTCTGTGTCTGTCTGACTGGGGGCAATACTGGAACAAGTTCTTAGCTAGGCCTAAGTGCTGTATCTTTTAACTTACAATATATCTGGTGCAAGCTGGGGGCTCAGCCAGTACAAGAGCAAAATAGTAGCACACTTCAAGTTGGTAATTTATGATGCATACTATACAATAGCTAAGTGAGTGATATTTGTATCATTTCAGAAAGAGGGTGACATGAAGAAGCTGATTGAAAAAATAATTGTGATTGAATCAGAATTATGATTTAAACCTAAACATCAAAATGTGCCAAAATTGTGATGTCATAGGAATCATTCCAACTTTTTTTACATACATGTACATTACATGATTGTACAACCTTTCAAGTAATAGCGCCAATATTTACTTGCCAGGTATATGTAAATCAACACAGAGCTAGGCTGAAATCAACATATCCTAGCTTAATTTGTCCCATTCCAAGCCCAGGTGTTTAGTATTTGACCTGCTGATTATCAGCTCATAGTCAACGCAAATTTTATTTTTGTGTACATATGTCTAAATACTGATATTAATCTTTTGAATTATATCTTTTGTCTGAAAAATGATGTTTGAGGCTACTGCACATTACTTGCATAAAATGAACTTGGATCAATCCATCAAAAAGTTTCCAATTTTACTGCTGCTGTAGTGTTACCAAGTTTAGTAACTGATATGTTCACCATGTTCACTGGATAAAAATATGTATGTATGGGTTCTGGGTTAGAGTTACCTACGATGTTTTCGAGTCCATTTTTACATGCAGTAGAAGTTATTCTGAATATTACCAAGTCGTTAATTAATTATACTGTTAATTGCCTAATCAAAAAGGATGGTGTACTTCATAACACCAGTCGGTATCGATACCATGGATCCACCTGTCATAAAATACATAAACAGGTGCATTTGTAGTCAACCTATTGTTATCCTCTATTGTTGTTGTGAACACATCTGTTACATCCAGTCCGGACATAAGCGCTGATGCCAATGACATACAATGTACAAATAACATGCTGTCAACCATGTCTAGGGCTGGTTGACAGTGAATCACAGCTATTACTATTGAATATGCCTATGTAGTAAAATGAAATTGGCTGTCAGTTAACTCAATAGTCATTAATCATGAACATGAATTAGACCCAAGATGGGAAGTTTTGGTAAATGACTAAATACTGCTGATATATTGATGACATGACTTGAGAATCCAGTGTGATAACATTACTTCAATGTAATGTCAGTGTATGTTTTGATATTTTCCCTTGTGTTCCATGAAATCATTATGCCTTCATACATTACAGGTATCGGAGGTATTGAAATCAAGCTTTTGTATCACTCAGTTTTGATTGGATTCCCTGGGATCCCACCCCAGGCCTGGGACTAGACATTTCCTGATCCAAAGACAATATATAAATCAATGTACAGACAAAGTAGCAAATGAAACATTCAGATAAATGCTATATTACAGATAATACACTGCAAAAACAGTGTTTAGAAATCGAGTTTAGATTGGTGTTTAGTTTAGAAAGTTAATTGTCTAGGATTAAAATACTTTATGTTTAGCTTTAAACATTGAAACACATAATCATATGAAATGTGTTTATTTTAATAAAGTTTACATCCTTAAAGTTTAAGGATGTAAACTTTATTAAAGTGTTTTAAAAATTTTAAATTTTAAAAATTTAAAAATACTGGTTATTTGACTTTCTAAACACCAATCTGTCCTCAATTTCTAAATACTGTTTTTGCTGTGTACTTGCAACAGTTTTTATTCAATTTACATGGACTTTCATCAATGTTACATAACTAAACCATTGGTTGATGAGGTTGTAGAAGCTAAGTTAATAATATTATATTGTTAGATGATAATCAGGGCTTGAAAAGAAGGGGAATTAGAAAGCTTGTTGTGTGAAATTTTAGAATTAGGAGAGACTTCAACGTTCCCAAATAAAGAAATAGTAATAAATGCACAAAAAAACTATCGATATTCAAATTAACCATTAATCTAATTGTTCAACAAGTAGTTGTACTGTAAACTATCCATGCTGCCAGTGATTGCCATGCTGTGATTAAACCTCACAATAACCTCAACAAGGTATGATATTTATCTGGCCACCTCCTGCAACTTGTCATAACTACTTAACAACTATTTGAGTAATTTTATGAAGTAAAAAAAAAAGGTTATTGAAGGTGTCGGACAATTTTCTCAACCGTCACCACCGATAACTACATAGACAACCTTCGGAGAAAAGTAGGACTTCCAACAGCGAGATGGGGAGCGATATAATTGGCAGGGTTCATAGCGAGCCTCAAGGCTTGTTTTCACAGGGATTTGGTAGGGAGAGTTTCAGTCTGTTTGGATGGCATTCCCATACATGCTCAGTAAATCCTTATGAAAACTTAATAGGTAGGTTATGAAAGGAGGGCTGTGGTTAATACCGACCTATTTGAGATAATCAGCTAGGATTTATCACACAATTACGATTAATCATTGGGGGTGTCTTCACTTTACATAGTGGTTTCTCTCTCTTATATATTGTGTTACATCACACAAACTCATTCCATGAATAGTAGTCATGTGATTATTTGTTCAGGGATTTAGTCTTTTATGTTATTAGCAAACATCTTGCATCTTAAAAATCTTGGGTTACATTAATTTGAGGGCCTAGTTGATTGAACCTTTTTAACTTTATCATGTTTGTAGTTATTTTGTTTATTTGTAGTGTGCTTTTGTAAACTTTTTTGATACTTTTCAAGGTTTTGGATGTTTGATACACCTTGGGCAGTTTCATAGTGAATTCCCTTATCATAAAATAAGGGGGTTATTATACTGATCAGGTTGTAATCTAATCGTAATTAGATTTATTTTGTCTCGATAGTGCAAACTTGTGCTAGCCCAGTTGAAGGTTTCGGAGATAAGAAGGGAGGGACTCTGAAGTAGCCAATTTACCTGTATGAAAATATTGAGATGGGTTAGGCCAAAAAAAAAATTGTTGTGTTGCCCTCAACCGGCCGACCCTAAATCCTGAAAAATCAGGGTTGGCATTTTTTTTTTTTTTGGAATGAAGATATTTACAGATTTGTTCAAAAAATCAATAATATTTTATTGAAAGGCTAGTCTTTAATTGATGTCTAACAGGTATCCAGAAGTCAAAATTGACAAATGTCCCCTAATTGAAGAAGCATTATTTAATATTTGAGGGAATTTTTAAAACTGAAGGTTTGAAAAAAAAGAAGAAATCCGACTGTCCGACCCAACTTTCCCATTTTCCCACTTGAGGGCAACACAACAATATTTTTTTTGGCCTTAGTGCAAGGCACACATATCTGGAATAGCTGCCTGGTATCATGTGTATAATAGGCAGAAATTGTCACATATCTATAGGGCAGCTATTATAGAGAGGTCTTCTTGCACTAGCCCTTCAATATTTAGACGTTCTGTCAAAATATAGGAAATTGTTTAAATTCATATCATTTGAAATATTTCAACATTTTTTTAAATAAATCATTGAATAATGATTACACTTTGACATCCCATTTGTGTGGAGCCTAATTCTGCCATTTTACCATATCTGTTATTTTGAAAAGTAATATAAAGCAACGATTTCAATGAGATTTTATTTTTAATATATTGTGCCCTTTTAAATTTCAGCTATCAATAGTTTAAAAGCTAATATTATAAGGTAAAACAAAATTAGTTTTGGTATTTTTGTAAATGTCACGCTGATCTGGAGATCACAATGACGTCAAAACCAAGAAATGCTATTTTCAAAAATAATAGAAATAGCATAAGCACTTTGCACAAAATTGGCAACACGCACCAAAAATAGACAAGTTTGGTAAGTAAGGAGTAAGCAAACGTAAGCAAACGTAAGCAGCATTAAAGCAGCGGCCAACATGGGCAGCAACCGTAATGAGTAAATCAATTATTATAGAGAGAGCTCTAAGCTTCCCTTTGCTGTATCCAGTAGAGATTGGCTATTAATGTTCATTTGGCGTTGAAAGTAGGCGTAAAATCAATACAAACGGTCAGAGTTGTTTACAAGGTATGTTTGTACTGTCAAGTTCATTTACAGTGAGTTATATAGGGCATGCTTTTAAGGTTGTCAAGATGAGCAGTTTGTTATTGTAGCAGTCTTACGTTTGTTTGGATTAGTCAGGGTTCTGTCCAACCCAGATGGTCATTTCTATCTTCAGTGGTATATAAAACCAAATGCCATGTTTATTAAATTTCACAGTCAGTTCATTCTTGCACGCATAAAAAATTAAATGAATATTACGAGATATATCCATTGATTAATTTAATAAAATAATTTAAAAAATAACTAATTAAGTCCAGATAGAAACAAAGGAAACCAAAGATCATGATTAAATATTAATTTGCAATTAATGAATAAATTAATAATGAGATAACTTGTTGCCCATTTTGCTTGTTGGGTCCATCCATGTTGTTGCATTTTTTCTTCCAAGCACATTATCTATTTTATTGTTATCAGGAGTGAAAAATGAAGTGTTATACATTGTACTTAAGTGGTTTGAATTGGTTTGCTCAGGTGAAGTTAATTGTACTACAAAGTGCTGTATACTGTGTAAGACCAGTAGCCATACAAGGTTATGGGAGAGGTTGCAACAACTCTGGTTCCTCTTTGCAACACATTTTGTTTTGTAAATTTGTTTTTGTGGCTCATGTGATGCTTTTTGTGGAGTATGGTTGGAAACAGTTTTAAACCCAAATTTTGGGTCATATCACAGGAAAAAATAGCCTAATATATTTATTGGCTCTTAGCGGAGCTAATGGGCCTAAGGACTCCAGCTCGATGGTAGCCATATTTTACCTCATTTTTCGGCAACTTCCGGCACTGCTTGTTTATACTAAGGCTTTTTTTGTGTGTGATATTTAGATATCAAATTGGGTTCTAAGCTTTGCTCAGTTATTTTTCAATCGATTGCACTCCTTTAGAGGTGAATTTGGGGTGGGGAAAGTACTTATTTTGAAGTGAGAAAAGTCAAAAGTCGCCACGAGAAACAAGTCATTTCTATCTTTTGCTTGGTTCCCTGTATGCGCTTAGAGATTATTTTGGTCTGAGTAATTTAAGTTGCGTAGATCATGGCGGAATTGACGGATTGCACTATTTTTCTTTGGGAAAGTGACCTTTTATCATGAATTTTTGCGGTGATCTCACATGGCTAGAAACGTGATTGGATGATTCCTTTGTCCAGATTGTTTATTGAGTTCTCGGAGTTTCGTCACCATGGGACAACACTTCAAAATATTTAGAGACCAGTGGCGTAGTAATTTAGTTAAATTAACGCTAAATAACCAGGGTTGCCAAAAAAATTCAGCCCGAATCAAATAATCGAAAAGTCGCCCAATTTTTTTTTTTTTACCCTTTGTATTCTATGGGGCAGGAAATTGTCCCGGTTAAAATCTTCAAAAGTCGCCCAATTGGGTTACCAAATCGCGGGTTTGACAACCCTGAAAACAACGTCTCGCCAGTGAAGGTCACAGCTGGCATTGTTTGTGCGGCACGCTTTCTACCAGCGTGGGGTTGGGAATTCTGAAAATCTGTAAAAAGGGTGGGGGTTAAAATTTTGTGGAATAAATGGTGGGTTTCTAAAAAGCGTGGGAGCAATACGCCTATATAAAGCGTGTGGGTAACGCTACCAATTGAAAAAATATATATAATAAAGTAATTTGATGATCTGTTGAAAAACATTCATATTTTCTTTATAAATCTCGAAAGAAAATGTCGGAAATTAATTTGCTGCTGTTTTCAATTAAATGACGCGTCACCCATGTAGTAGAATCGACGCTACCGTGAATTTTATGAATGAATCAGGAATGAATATAATTTTCAGTCTCTACACCAGCCGCTTTGGTCCGCTTCGCTCCACACTAGAAGTGAAGGGACCGGAACCACAGCGGCTGTGTAGAGAGTGATGAGCATGACGTAATGCAATTAATTCAGGATGTCAGCCCTCTACCATTCGCACATGTGTTCACAATAAACAATTCTAATGGCGAAAGTCGTAGTTTTTGGAAAGATTATTATTGCAGTGATTCAGTTGTGCAAATAATGTCGCAAATGTTTTAGATGAAGAAGAAAATCATGAGTATTTGTTAGATGAGGATAAATTCTGCATCAATTCGGATTCTGAAATGGATCAATGGTGCAGATGTAGATAAAATGGACCCGGAAGTGACTGTTCAGTCTTCCGAATTTGATTAAAGTAATGTTGTAAATGTAAGCATAAGCTTTGGATACAAACACTGCAAAAGAGTGAGGGTTTGATTTTTGTCTCTTTTTCTATACGTTCATATCTGATCTTATGTTCCGATATCTCGTTCACGCTTGTCCTTACTATTCACTATTTCTGTCTGTCCGTGTGTGTGGGGGGGGCGTGTGTCCGTCCGGAGCTGTATCTGGGGAACCGTAAGACCTCAAGGGGACATTACTTGGTGGGAGGAAGCATATACAAGTTTGCTCCGTAACCGTATGTTTTCGGTGAATGCAAAAATCAGCATAAATTGATGGCAAGATCTGAAGATCCATTGGGCGCATGGTAACGAAACCTGGTGGCAGGAACGATTAGGGGTATAGCGCTAGGTTGCTTTGGGGTCCCGGACCCACCAAAATAGAGTTCGGACCACCTATTTTTAAATTTTCTGCAAGTTCAGGGGTCCCTGCAGATCCCCAGTTTTTTCAATCTAGCGCTATTGCAGGCATATTTATGCTGCATTTGTGCAAATCGGACTCGCTAAACTCTACTCCGGACCCCTAATTTAATTTTCTGCAAGTTGGGGGTCCCTGCATTACTGGAGTGTTTAGTTCTAGCGCTACCCCTGGGAACGATACACACCTGCTGATCACCTGGTTAGTTTTTTGGCAAAGATTATGCGCATTTAGTTGTTTATAATTTGCATAATTTATGCGGAACACTTCTACAAATATGGTTGGAAATCTGAAGAAATAGTTTGTGGAGCTGTATATGGGGATCCATAAGAACCCTTAGCGCTATGATGATGTAACTTGATAGGGGGTAGCATGACTAGAGGGTCTCGACCTGATTCGATTTTGAGCACAAAGTATGGTTATGAAATACTTAATTTGCATAATTTGTGCATAACAGGCAAAAACCTATTTTCTCAGAGACTGGGGGTCACACATTCTTCAAACTTGGTGGGTGGGTGCATCTTGACCCCAGACAAAACAAGTGTGTATTGTTTCGTGGGTCAAGGTCACCCGAGGTCATCCAGGGGTCATCTGAGGTCAAATTACTAAAAACTGTCGTATGGGCATGAAACTTGGTGGGTACAGTCAACATTTAGAGGCACATTTTTGGAAGGTCATTTCGGGGTCAACCAAGGTCATCCAGGGGTCATCTGAGGTCAAATTACTAAAACTGTCGATGGGCATGAAACTTGGTGGGTACAGTCAACATTAAGAGGCAAATTTTGGAAGGTCATTTCAGGGTCATCCGAGGTCACCAAAGGGTCATGTGAGGTCAAATCACTAAAAACTTGTATATGGGCATGAAACTTGGTGGGTACAGTCAACATTTAGAGTCAAATTTTCAGAAGGACATTTCAGGGTCATTCAAGGTCACCCATGGGTCATCTGAAGTCAAATTGCTAAAACCTGTCGTATTGCCATGAAACTTGTTGGGTACAGTCAACATTTAGAGTCAAATTTATGGAAGGTCATCCAAGGTCACCCAGGGGTTATCTGAGGTCAAATTACTAAAAACTGTCATATGGGCATGAAACTTGGTAGGTACAGTCAACATTTAGAGTTAAATTTTCGGATGCTCATTTCGGGGTCATTCAAGGTCACCCAGGGGTCATCTGAGGTCAAATTACTCAAAACTGTCGTATGGGCATGAAACTTGGTGGGTACAGTCAACATTTGGAGTCAAATTTTTTTTGGAAGGTCATTTCAGGTTATTCGGGGTCAACCAGGGGTTATCTGAGGTCAAATTACTAAAAACTGTCGTATGGACATGAAACTGGGTACAGTCAACATTTGGAGCCAAATTTTGTGGGGTAGCATGTTCCTCAAACTTGGTGGGTGCATCTTGACCCCAGGCAGAACAATTAAGTTTGTATTGGTTAGTGGGGTCAAGGTCAACTGAGGTCATCCAGGGGTCATCTGAGGTCAAATGAGCAAAACTGTCGTATGGGCATGAAACTTGGTGGGTACAGTCAACATTTGGGGTCAAATTTTTGGAAGGTCATTTCGGGTCATCTGGTGTCACCTAGGGGTCAGCTACCAACCTGTTGCGCATTCGACTTCAAGAACAATCGCTTTCCCACCAAAGAAGCATAGAGCCACAGTACCATTGGTGCTCTTGTCTAAACTGTTTGTTTCAATCACAGAAGTTGATTAGGTGTGGTCCAAAAGTTGCCTAATTTGTCTCCAAACTACGCATTTTTGCACACATTTTTTTGCCATGGAGCGATGAGAGGGACATTTTTGTAAATGTTAGTTTTGCGATTGCCCAGTTTTGCTCTATACTTGCAATACATTATTACATAATAGTCGTATCATCAGTGGTGTTAATTTTGCAAAATCCGCAACAATAAAACCATCACGAAAGTTATCACTTATAGGCTACATTATGATTTCTATGGGACAGGGTACTTAGGGGTGGTGCAATAATTATGTGTACCCTGGGGTGGTGAATTATAGGGGGGGCAAAGATTTTTGGCAGGCCAAAAGGGGGGGCAAGCATTTTTGGCAGGTCGAAAGGGAGGTCAAGCGATTTTTAGCAGACCATTTTGAGAATCCAGCCCGGGGGTACACATAATTATTGCACCACCCCTTAGTAATTGAAATGGTAAAAATGGCAGCCAAAAAATGCCCAAGTACACTGCCAACCTTGATTCTGAAACATGACCTGTAGGTAGTCAAGCATTCCAATATCTGTGTTTGAAGTTAATGATAATAATTCACTACACTTATTTACTAAAACTGTCCTGTAAATCTATATAATTATCTCAATTGTCCTTTGGTGATCAATCAAACTGACAAAATTAAATTATTTATCACTGACTTTATACATAATCATTGATTCCAGTGTTTACCGACAGTGTGAAAGTTTAAAAACATGGCTGTAAACTTGATCAAGACCAAGTGCATCCATAGTAAAATTGACAATAAAAAACTGGGCCAAAATGCAATTTAAAAAAATTCTATGTAGCGCATAGCTTTTTTCGCCAAATAAACCAAAAACACATATTATAAGCTCTGTATTCGCCATTGAAGTGTGGTAATAAATCAGATTAACTACCATAGCAATGGGGTAAAACTATTTTTGAAATACTGTGCCGCACTGGTACGTTCACGCGATACCTCTGCATTAACCATATCATGCTGATCACTCGCACCTATAAGATTAGTATATTTGAAAGGAGCGGTATTGTATTCAATCTATGATTGCAGACATGCACAGGTGATGAGTACAACCTACTTGTAGTGCAGCGCGATACATTCAAAAATTGTTTTACCCCATCGCTATGGTAGTTAATCCGATTGTTAGGTCACTTCGACAGCGAATAGCACATAGATTTCTGACCAAATGTTTCTGAGACAAATTTTATCTGTGCAAATAAAGATGGTACATGCACAGTAGTACGGTGTACCTCATACATGCCAGTAAAATGAATTCTTTCCATCCTGGCTCTCTCTAACAACCAAGAACATAAGAGTCAGAGGCTAAAGCATTCCAAATCAACCATGTGATTGTACATGGGGTATAATATTAGCTCAGGGAGATAATTATGATACTAAATATCAAAATAATAACAACATAATAATAGTAGGTAAAAATAATTGTTTTAAGGATCCGGTTACCACTAAAAAAAGGCCCACTTTAATTTCCTCACTATGACCAACTCTGTAAACATGCAATATATCAAAATAAATTCTATTTGTAACATGTTCTTTTCATAGTCCATCCTAATAATACAATTAAAATTTGAATAGAATGTAAGTAACAAGTGACAGAAGACAAATATACTTATTTTCCCACAATTGTGTTTGCCACCTCAAAGCTGAAGTATTTGCAGGTATTTTAAACCCTACAATCACTTTGCAGGCGTGACATCACTTGTCACACACCGGCAAAAAAATCTTAAGATTTCGGACATTTTAAAAATGATTCAGTGTAAAAGCAAATATGGTTCATTCATCTTACAAATATAATGCCTGCAGATGAAAGCAATCACTAGGATCCACAACATGCTCATCTATCAGGGCTCAGTTCTATAACCCCAAATTTGCACATTCATTGAATGACCTTTGAAAATTTGGGTACAAAAACTCATATTCTGCAATTTGAGGTCAAATTTTGCACTATGGTAATTAATTGAGGTTATTGAACTACACCATTGGGATGAGACCATTGTGGTCCATAGTGAATGTACACCAAGAGAGGTGTGGCTAACATCTCAAGGATTACATGTACAAATGTCAAAAATGGGACAGTGTGATCGATTGATGCAACCAGATAGTTAAGATGGTAAATGATTCTCTTCCAGTTTTTCTATGTCATACTACTAGTACCATCTGGCATGTCTGATCAAGTGAAATATTGCAGACGAGCTAGATTCCGAATCAAAGAATTTACAGCTTGCTTCTAAATCCTGCTTTACCTGCATTTAACAACTTGGGGAGCTGGTCCTGGTTGTGAATGTTGACATAGGCTAATTAGGGTTCTGTGCTTGTCTGTATCTAAATGATGGTGTGTGTCATGGGCCACTGATGATGACATTGGCAACTCATGTAAAGTGTATTGTGACTGGCCATGTAGGGTTTTGTATAGCACTTTACATTAATGTCATGTTTCCCCCTATCAGAAGTTGTGTAAATTTGTGTCATCTTGTGTCATCCCTTGCCTTCAGAGAAGATGTCTTATACTTCCCACAATGCATTTCTTCCATTTCAATTTTGTGTACTGATTTGCTATCTAGTGCATTATTATGGTTGATAATGACAAAAAGTACCACAATGAACAGAGCACATCCAGATCTTGCAAAAGTATGTATGACCCATGTTTAGGAAGTCTATTTTCAACATTAAAACAAACTGTACAAAGTAATATGAGTGTCATTTGCTGTAATGAGGTGATACGTCATGTTACAAAGGATTCTGGGAAGGATAACATATCTTCTCCGCCTTACATAGACACGACTCAAAATGTTTGGACTGACTGTGACAAAGTTGGTGAAATCTTGAGATGTAAATAACTTGTGTGAATATAACGACAGCCCAGACTATAGCACCAAAAAGGGAAATACTGGGGAAAAATAGAGAGATCCCTTTGGGTTTGGTAGAAAACCTTAGGCTACTATACCTTTATTTATAGTATCATTGAATAGTGGCAACCATGTGAGAGAATGCCCAAGCCAGGAAAAGAGTGACCCTATTGAGTAAACCCTTTTTCATTTGCAAACACAATGGTTTAGCTATTGGGTAAGGCTTATTGTGCACCTGTAACCACGCTGACGTGTAACAGGTACATTGCAGCCTAATAGTCAACAACTTTTTGTCCATTTTTTCCAGACAGGTAGAAAAAAAAAGAACTTGAACTAAATAAGATAAACCTATGTATATGTTCAAAGTTCAAACTTTTTTTTATTCCAAATTTTGTACCAAACATGGGAAATAATTCGACCAAATACAGTTTGGGTGTATCTGTATAATTTTCAAAAGTATGTACAATATGGGTGGGTTCCTTTTTGCACGTACAGTTTTGTACCAATAGTACCTGTAAAAGATCACAAATACTGAGAATTGTCCACAGCCAAAAAAATCCAGTTAAATGTCAATATTTTATCAAGAGTAGAACAAAGCCGAAGGTCTTGAGTAGGACAAAATAGCAATGAAGAAAAGACCCGGTAAACCAACCTATAATTTTACAATTTACACTTTTGTCCAAAATGATTGAAAAGAAGAAACAATAAAAGGTTCAGGGTTATTGCCAATGTATAGAATTGTTGAAGCTAACAAATTGACTGACTGATTAGTTTATGGTCACTAGAAATAAAACTTTGTAAACCGATTTGTCACCATTGCTGACACCACATCGTGGTGGGGTCTAGCTGACACAGTCAATGCTCATAACTATGTATTATTTTAACAAGAACAAATTTGGTTGCAATTGTGTAATTTCTATACTCAATAATCATTACTCACAAAGTGGTATGTCAACTGCTCTTTCTTGTTGGTAATACTTGTAATAAAAATAAACTGCATTTTTGTTAGTAAAGTCACTTATTTTATGCACATTGAAACATGTGTAATCAGTTGATATGGTCCTGATTTTATTAATTATTTTGTTTTGATGATTGGTAAAATAGTACAATGATGAAAAATGTGATCATAACTGGTTCCATTTTGGATAAATTTTTGTTCTAATCGGCAGGTTTGCATAAAAGAGCTGGCAACCAGCTTCTTTTTGTTAAATCATCTACGTTGAACTTGAAGCTAACTAATTACTCATTTAAGTGTTTCAAGTTGTTTTCAGCTCAGCAGGTGATGATCAAAAAACAATTTCAGCATTGTCATCCACGTAATTGATATATTGCACTTAGAATGCACTTTCTTTGTTCGATAAGATAAATAGGGATGACTTCAAACCTCAACCATTGGTTGCCTGCCGGCACCCTGGTTGAACCGACGATTTAAGCAGGTTCTATCATTCTGAACAATGCAAACCAGGCTTAAATATCGGACAACTGATGGTTGGGTTTTGAAGCCAACCCTTACCAGTCTACTGTTGTAATACAATTAATTGAAATAATAAATAGTCATGTGTGTTTCTATACCTTGGCCCTAACGGTTGAAATGGTTTTGGGCTATATCGGAATGGAAAAATGGAACGAAAAAGGAGAGAAGATGAACAAAAAGAAGTTGGGGTTTCCTCTGGGTTTCAACCCCAAGACCCCAAAGCACCCCATTGGCGACCGGCAGCCATAGATGTTTCACTGTCCTGGCCAGCGAAATCATGCGTATATGAATTTGCGCCATCGCATCACATAGGATGCGTGCATGTTGCAGTGGTTTTGCTATGTAAGATTTGATAGAGTTAGGGTTTGTCATGGGTGTAGTCGCTAAATATACTAAAAACAGAACTGTCCATTCCCTAGAATCCATTAAAGGATCGCTTCTTTAGGTTTGCAGTAGTTACACAATCAAGTCACTCAGTCAGCTTCTTACACATATCATGCACTGAATAGACATACATAAAAGTGACAAATCAGTTCCTACCAGGGCTCGATGTACAGTTTTAAATCTGGTGCATGCAGAGCAATAAGTCTACATGCACAACATTAATGTTGCATGCACCATTGCATTTGAGTGATTTATATTATGGGCATTATTATGAAGTATTTTTAAATGCAGATACAATTACAAGGTTTCTCTTCAAATACATACCAAGAAAACATTTTGAATTTTAATTATTTAAAACTGAAATGCAGATGAGATGGACAGCTTAAATGCACATAGTGTAGGTTTGAAAAGGTAATGCACAGTTACACACACAAAAATCTGCATACATTTGTACATGTGTGGTAAACCGAGCACTGGTTCCTACTCCGTTCCACTTCATCATTCATAGATGTATGGTTAGGTTGTCAAATGGGATAAAGTTCAATACAACTATTATGAATTGAAATGAAAAATAATTGCAAGTCATGTGATTTGCTTCAAGATCTGGGTCAGATATGAGCAGGGAACTGACTCACCGATGATTTGAAAAACAAGTGTGGTACTGGCAGTATAGAAATGATGTCTAGAACGAAAGATGCTATTAGTTCTTTTAAAAGAGCAACTTCAATGTTGTTATTTTGTTTTTAAGGGCTGGGGTATGAACGTTTGGACAGTATTTATTGTGGGACATTAGAGCATATCAAACATATCAAATTGCATTCTGAATACAAAGAATGTCCTTCTGATATCAAATAATTTTGATTTTTTGAAATTTTATGGCAAATGATTAAAAATTGATATTTTTGATATTTAACTACTCGAAGTAAACTTTAAAAATCTGATGATTTATACTTAAAGTGTATGTAGGTGTGATGAAAAGCCGACGATCAATTGAAAATTTTAACCTTTCGTATTGAAGATATGGATTTTGTTTCCCAAAACACACACACAAAAAAATAGGTCTTTTGGGAAAAAAATCCATATCTTCAATATGAAGGTCAGAATTTTCAATCGATCGTCGGCTTTTCCTCCCAGCTACATACACTTTAGGAATATGTCATTAGCTTATATATCAAAAACGTGAAAAATATCAAATTTTAATAATTTGTCATAAAATTTGTATTTATATCGTGAATTTCAAAAAATGAAAATTATTTGATATCAGAAAGACATTCTACATATTCAGAATGCAATTCGATATGTCTGATGTGCTCTCATGTCCCACAAAAACACTGTCGAAACGCACAAAACGCTCATTTCAATTGTCATATAGCCAAATTTTACCATCCTATATGGTTCAACTGGTTTAGCAAAATCTTAACAAATTCTTAAAGTGTCATAGGTGATTTAACCTGAGGAGTAAGGCACATTTTACTGTGATCTTCAAGAATTTACTATGAAAACATGTAATGGTATCATGTTTAACCCCTGCATAGCTTGGTCTTTTGTGATATTTTTCTTGGAAAGTTCAAAAATGAAATTAGACTTTCCATAAAGAATTATCATGATATAATGATCTCAATTCAATAGGAGTGTGCTAGTTTAGTGTGCTAGTTTTCAGCCTAAGTAAAAACTATAAAGTGCTACAAAATGCTCCAAATGACCATCTTTCTGTATAGATAGCCTCATTTATAAGCATTACTACAAAGTTTTTACACTGATAACCCTGACATTGTGCCTTCAAGGCGTACTTGAACTTCTTTTCTGTAGACCGCCCTAGCCATACAGGTGGTCCTATTGCAGGTAGCACAGATTCTATAGATATCTAGGAGAACTTGAGCCATTTGAACTAATTATTTTATTTTATGCTCTACAGTGTAAGTTTTTCTGCGAACTATTTGTAAATGTATACTGTTAATGCCAAGTTTTTTTGTCGGAACAATAAGTAAGAGACTATGTTACTAATAAGTGCATGGGATAGGCTTTTACGACGGCAGTTCATAACAATTAGTAAGTTTTAGCGGGTTTGCTAATACTTGTCCGTCATTGAACCCGCTAAGACTTAATTGTTACATTACCGACATTAAAATATAGCGTGTTTTGAGGTCAAATTAATCGTGACATGTTTTATGTTGTAAAATATTGATCTCTGTATTTATTCGACGTCAACATCATGAACTTCATACGAGTAGAGAATTTCACCAAGATTTCTCTTGTAGAATTCTACATGTTCTTGATCCTTAAGTTGAAATGTTCATCAAAAACATTTGGGGAGGGGGATTT
This sequence comes from Amphiura filiformis, assembly GCF_039555335.1. Lineage (NCBI taxonomy): Eukaryota > Metazoa > Echinodermata > Ophiuroidea > Amphilepidida > Amphiuridae > Amphiura > Amphiura filiformis. Next base: position 43,430,667 of record NC_092633.1, on the reverse strand, counting down.
TTTCTTCATAAATGAATGACCCTAAAGTGATATCTCACGGCTTTATCCTCAAGCCCAAATGCAAGAACTGCGCCTTGCATCACTGTGTTGGAGACTTACCATCAGCAGGATATCTTTGTAAATGTAGGCCCCCAGTATCGATAGATATTTATTGAGTTTAATATTTTGGGGGAAATTTCTTCACCATAAATTAGGCCAAAAAGAAAAAAAGGTTTGTCTCAAAGCTCACAAGTGGTTTAAAAACAAATGGGAAATGTGATTTTATTATTATTCCCGATTTGGTATTTTTATGGTATTTTGAGAAAAAAAGTGATATTCGCCAAAATTTTGATATAAAAAAAAAAATCCACATTTCTTTTTTTTTTTCAAATCTCAGTTTTTAGAAATGCGTAGCAGCAAAACCAACCTTTGAGACAAACCTTTTTTTTGCCTTATAAGTATAAATTATCATAGCCTTCTCATCAAGCCCAAAGACGTGTGTTTTATAATGTCATCACCTTGTTGTAGACTCATCTGATATGAAAGTACACTGCAATTGAGCATTTATAACTTCATTGACACCTTCATCAAGTGAATTGACATTTTGCTTGGGTATTATTAAATTTTTATTATCACATTTAAAGGTTGTATTTCATAAATTGATCAAAATGCCCAACATAGCTTGTGGGTTAACGCTTTAATTGCAGACCTTCCTAGCCTGTAGTTGAAAAATAAAGGCGCAAGCAAACTATCAAAAGTCCCGAGTCAAGTGGGTTTATTTGTGACAGTGTTTTTTTTGTGTGTGTATGTGTTTGTTTGTTTTTTGCATTGTTTTATGTAGATTTGACAACTAAAACTCAGAAAGTGTTCATCTGAAACTTAAATATTTAACAAATTACAATCATACAGCAATGGGATGAAAATCACTAAGGCTGGTAGGCTGGCACAAAAGTTAAAAAGTTTATATCTGGGGAAGATATGCAAGTCAAATTTCACTCCTAAGATTTTTTTGCACTTTGTATTAAAAGGGCATTTCGTGATCCACAGCCTCATCCCCCCACTTTTCTCAAAAAAGTTGAGATTTTGATACCACTGGAAACCTGGCTACAAATGTTTATGTACAAAATTTTTTGCAGATGAATTCGTTTAGCAAAAATATCACCAAATTTGAATTTTGTTCTGGTATACCAGAACGAAATTACAACAGTGGCCTATGGAGCAATGTAATACACATCTTGCATAACTCGCAAACGCAAAATTGGAATCAACTGAAATTTTGGGAATAGGCTTTTTCCGTGGATATCTAATGAAAAATGACATAAAAAGAGGATGATACTGATAGGATCACAAAATACTCCTTTAAAGAGTTTAAATAGCCCAAAGTACTGTGACTAGGAACATGACCGTACTACTGTAATTTCACATGTTATCCTGTGGCGTAGTGGTGCTTATCAAATAAAACACGGTTTGGCGTTGAACCATTTTGTCTGCCTCCCATAACACATATGATGGTCTCCAGATGTGCGATAGAGTGAATGTATCAATTGCTCAAAGTGTGTTGTTTTGATCCTTAAAATGACTTAAAATATCTGGACAAATGTAAACAAAATACTAAGGAACACAACTCAAAACTTGTGATAATCAACAATAAAAGTGACAAAACAGAAGAAAATGTCTGCAAAATATCAATTGACTTTAAATTGCAATGCACCACAACTATTGAGACAAACATCAACTTGATAAAATTACACAATACAACATCCATGATACCCAGAAGCTAGCTCTTGGGGGCTCAGGATGATTTAGCCTTCTTGACACTAAGTTCTCAATCAGGACTGGCCTTTTTGCCCCCTTTTTATCAAGGGACTACTTCCAATTTGGTGCAATTCAAACATGGTACTTATTGAAAGTACACATTCGGGTGAATGCTCACATACTTTGGGAGGCAAAGAGGCAGAACAAAATTGTTTGCCCTCTAAATCTTTCTCGTTTCTCTTGAAATAATTGCACACAAACTACAATCAACTTTAGTGATAATAATTAAACTTTTTTTTCAAAACTCACATAGTAGTATGATAGTGCTGTAGATATTGTCACAAACTATTCAACCCCCAATATATAATGTTCTCAATTTGAGATTAGGCCAAGTAAAAAATAAAACATGTTTCACCTCCGGTTTTCAAAAAAAGGAGGAAGAGGGGCTTTTATTTTCTATTTTTATCGCAAAATTGGTGTAAATACCCATACTTAGAGCTGTTTTAGCGTATACAATAATGCCTGGAAAAAGGACGAGGCCCTTTTTTATTTGTTGTTCTGAGAGTTACACCCCCTCTAATGATCACAAAACCTTCCTAAAGTGTTTCTTGTATCTTAACAAGGCTATAGAATGCATCCCAACTTCCTAGACATTTTTTTGAAAAGTTATAACTGAATTTCAAAAATAAAAATATATTTGAGGAAACCTCAAAAAAGGAAGCGGGAGGGGACATGAAACATGTTTATTTTTTTATTTGGCCTTATAAGTATTTATAAAATGCAACTGGGACAATTATAAGCAAAATATGTGGTGTTTTTTTTCAGTTTCAAAAATTTACAGATGCATTTTGAAGGTAGGGTGTCTATTAAAATATACCATATGGGACAGATGAAGATGGTCTCAACTCAGAAAGTTTGGTGTTATTGGTGTTTGCATCTGAAATCTTCATTGGTACCTATTTAATGATTGCTGTGACCCACATTGTGCTGAACCTTGCTGTGGAGGGATATCACTATGGACCACAATGGCTCAATCCCAATGGCATAGTTCAATAACCTCAATTAAACATTCATAGTGCAAAATTTGACCTCAACTTGCAAAGTATGAGTTTTGGTACCCAAAATTTCAAAGGTCATTCAATGAATGTACAAATGTATTGGGGTTAAAGAACTGCGTCTTTATAGATGAGCATGTAGTGGATCCTAGTGTATGATTGTCTCCTAACCCAGGGTGTAGTTTGGGATTGACATCTCCGAATGCCCTTTAAGACAAATTAACTGAAGTAAAAAAATCAAGATGATTTCTAGCCATGTAACCCGGCACAACATCTGGTAGAAGATTGCTGTAAAATTCTCATTAAGAAATGAAAATGAGGAACAAGTGCAATTATATGATCATGTAAGAAAAGACTGAGAAGTTAATGACAAAATATTGTGTTTATCGTTTGATATATTGGTATACAGTCTACAGATGAAGTGCCGACCTACATGTTAGAGTTAATAATATAGGTGAATGGAAGGTCTGAGTGAGTGCATGATTGCATTCATGTTGCAATAACTACATTTCAATGTGTTCTACTGAACATGCCAGACAAATAGCTTTAGTTTTGCGTGAAAAATTATGGGTTTTTTGGTCCAAGCTAAAATAAAACTGCATTGTCTTTTTTTGCTGTATCACTAGGATCCACAACATGCTCATCTATCAGGGGCACTGTTCTTTAACCCCAAAACATTTTGTACATTCATTGAATGACCTTTGAAACTTTGGGTACACAAACTCATACTCTGCAACTTGAGGTCGAATTTTGCTCTATGATTGTTTAATTGAGGTTATTGAACTATGCCATTGGGATGAGGCCATTGTGGTCCATAGTGTATGGTAGCCTTCAGGGCTCTGGATGAAGCTAGATGATGATGTGAAAGGACGATCTTGAAAACATGCATGAATTTGCAGCAAATTTTACACATACATTTGTACACAAAGAAAATATGCTTGGTTAATTTTAAACCTACTTTGGATTAGATCCTATGCAATAAACCAACAAATGAGGACGACTCTGTTCTCCCAGCTCATCAGAACTGGAGGGTGTTTCCGCAAGGATTCATCATTTCAAACAATTAGGATTGAAATTTGCCGATATCAATTACTTAATTATTCATATTTGTCTAAATATTGAAACAGAAATTGCCTTCCAAACTCATTTGACTGTAAACATGGTAAATAGACCGGTCATCCTGTGGCCTGCCATATGAATTATTCAGCCAAGCGTTGATGACCTATTTAATTACAGATTTATTTGACCACGTTGATTTTCATCTTACCAAAATTTGTGTGATTCGTTTTGAGATGTTGTGCAAGTATTATTTTGATATTTTAATAATAATTTTAATAAGTGCTATCAGTTTTTGTTCCCTTTTCATCAGAATAAAGAAATACTGATGAAAAATGACAAATTAGAGATGATACCCAAGGAATAATGCATTAAAGGCTTATCTGCAATAGCTGCCAGGTGTCATGTGTGTACAAGATTGAATACAGAAATGGTCAAATTATCTATATGGCAGCTATTGCTTATAGGCCTTTCTTTCACCAAACCCTTAATGTAGTATCTAATAGCAAATACAGCCTTTTGTTAGGGAGGCAGGTGTTATTGAAATTGAAATATAACATAGTATATCTCAGACTCAGTATAAGTGTAACAGATACCCGGGGGAGGGGGGCACTCGAATATGAGAGTGATGTACCTGTGACACTGGGGGGTATATCGGTGGCAATTTTTGTCGAAAATTCAGTGGCGGTTCCAAGAAAATTGGGGTCATTATGTGTGGAAACCCTAAAAATTTGGTGTCATTGACCATGAAAAATAACTTTCTGAGCAAAATTAGGCAAAATTTTGCCATTTTGAAGTTAATATTACAACAAAAATTGTAAAAAGTAACAAATGGACACCTGCACACATATAAAATTGCAGCTTTGGTATAATGAAATTTCTAAAAAAGAGGGTCATTGGGTGTAAGCGGATTGGGCCTTCTTGAATTGGGTTTTATTTCTCAAGAATTGACTTACTCCTGCGTCCTTTTCCCCTGAAATAAAATGGTCTTGTTAATGAATATGGACAGATTTCTGCTTTGATAATGCAGTCTCGGAAATCAGGTTGATGTCATCATCATATATCGACATTTTTTTGTTAGCAGCCCTTGAAAGCAACAAGAAGGCAGTGGTGTTTTAAATTGACAGCAATGTATGTAGCATTGCTCTCTGTTTGACCTACTTTCTTTTCATTCTGAGAATTAGACAATTACTACGATTCAATTAAGAGAATGGCATTATGCAGGAACTGTTTCTTGCACAGACTTAAAATACAAGTTGTATATTAGGCCAAGTAACAAAAATAACATGTATATTGTCCGGACTTTTTCAAAAATCGGTGAGGGAGGTCCTTATTATTTGTTATTGTGTTATTTTTTTACCATTCATTTCTGTGTAAAATTGCAATTGCAAAGCGTTTGTCAACACATCATCAAATCGGGGAGGCCCCCAGATATTTTTGTTATTTCTCCAAAGCCCTACCCCTAGCTTGAAGAAAGTGTTTGCAATGTGTTTATAAATGACAACCAAGAACTTCTGAACATGTCTTTTCATCACAACAATTTTAGATAAGTAAGGGTGCAAATAAGAAAAATAATATTTGAAAATCTCAAAAAATCCGTGAGGGCGGGGATGATATACATGTTATTTTTGGCTCTGAGCGAAGCTAAAAGGGCCTAACTGATCGCAACAATTAGAGAGCCAATTCGGGCGTTGGTTTTTATGCTAAGGATGTTTGTCTGTTTGATATTTGGTCTTGAAATTTGTTTCTAAATTTTGCTTATTTATTATTTAATCGATTGCACTCCAGGTAGATTTCAAATACTGTCGATAAAATATGATTTTTTGGTAAAAAAGCCACGATGAACGAGTTGTTTTGTGGTACCCCGTGTGTGCTAGAGATTATTTTGGTCTGTATAATTTAAGTTGCGTGAATGTGACGGAAACCAACGGAGGGTAATTTCGTAAGATTCAGTTCAGATTCGGAAGTTATTTACTATTTCATAACTTTTCTTAACTATTTCTTGACAATTTAAATAAAGAAATAGTTGAGGAATGTCAAAAAATGGTTAAGAACATGTCTAAATCTTGAATAAATCTGAACTAATGAATCGGGTAAATGAATTTCCTAGTGGACTATTTTTCCTTGCGCAAGTGCACATATTTTTATGACCTCCATATTTGTGCAAAAACACGGACCGAAAGTCATGAAGTCATGCAAAATGTTCGTATTTAATCACACTCATTATAGTTTTGTTAGAATATAGTTAAAACAGTCTATTTAATCATATTGTGGACATTATTTTGAGGAAAAATTATATTTTCAATGAGATTTTACTTTACCCCACTTACAAAAATTGAACAACTTCCGTATTTTTCCATAGCAAAAGCAGTCTAAATTAATGATGTTCCACTTTGCACAACAATTTTATACTTCAGAATATCAAAGATTGATATGTTTTCTCTTGAAAAACAACATGGTTTTTAGGCCAGAACTTCTTAAGAAATTAAAGACCAAGGTTTATTTGATCGATGTTACGTCGATGTTCCCCGATCTCGCCATGATTTTGGACTGCAGTGCAGCTTGCTTGTTTTATGTTTACAAGCAGAGGTCATGACCTTTTGGCGTATTAATCGATTCTGATCTGTTCTGATTGGATGGTCTCAAGGTCGTCACAGTTATGAATAATTCAAGGTCATAAGGGGGGGGGGGCGAGTGGGGGGTGGCAGTATTAAATAGAAAAGTTCAAAATAATGTTAGATGATGAACATAATAATAATAATTATTAAATTCAAATGTGACTGAAATTAGTGGTTTCAGAAATCATTGATTGCAAGTTGCAAAGTTTCATGTTTTACTCTAGGCTGTGCAATATTTAGGGGCTGTGCAATAATTATGAGCCCTGGGGGAGGGTAAAATTGGGGGGGGGGGCAAAAAATTTTGGCGAGCGAAAGGGGGGCAAGCAATTTTGGCAAGCCGAGAGAGGGGCAAGCGATCTTTGGCACGCATTCACGGGCGCCTTTTTAATAAAACACTTTAAAATGGCTTAGGAAAACGGTACGGAAACGCTTAAATATGCAAATTTTCCTGCTCGCTGCGCTCGGAACATACATCTAGACCATTTAAAGTTTGGAATTTGGGATCCCAAATATTTGCCATGTTCAAGGGGGGGCAAAGAATTTTTGGCGGGCAGGGGAAGGGGGGCAAGTGATTTTTGGCAGACCGAGAGGGGGACAAGCGATTTTGGGCGAGCCGTTCGAATTTTAGCCCCGGGGGGCTCATAATTGTGCACAGCTCAATCATGAGCTAAATTTTGAGAGAAATCAAAGGAATGGCATTTTGACCCCCCCTGCCATGTGGCCCCTCTCACATACCGAAGGGGGGGTCAAAATGTGATGAATCATTGCTTTTATATTGCACATTATATATATCAATTTCAGTCATGTAGGCCATGTTATTAGGCCAAAATAAAACTTTGAAGAATGTCTCTCGTGTACAAAAGTATGGGGAAACTGAACATTTACAACCAGTTTTTTAGGATGAAGGGAGCATTTTTTCAAAAAAAGTCTAAAACAGGTTTTTATGTCAAAAATGGTCTCTTTTGGGGTGCTAAATCTGCTAAAATGTTTGTCGTCCTGAAATTTTAACCAAAAGCACACTGACCGTCAAGGCCCAGGATGGGGTGCCGGTTGGTGGGGGTGGGGTGGGTTAGGCAGTGGATGCCAAGCACAAAAAAATGGTTAATTATTGCCTTATTGTTCTGCTTCACATATATCAACATCAGCCATATTGGTTATGTAATAAAGCCAAAAAACATTTCTTAAGAGTGTCTCTTGTGCATAAAAGTATAGGAAACTCGAAACTTTAAAGCATGTTTTTTGGAAGAAGGAAGCACTTTTTATTAAAAGTGTAGAACAAGCCAGGAGCTTTGAAATGTTCTTTTTACCCTCTGAAATGGCCTTTCCTGTGGTGCTAAATGTGCAGGAACCCTCTGGACCTCACCGGGGACCCTTAAAGGGGCATTTCGTGATGCACAGCCTCATCCCCCCACTTTTCTCAAAAAAAGTTGAGATTTTTATATCACTGAAACCTCTGGCTACAATAATGTTTATGTACAAAATATTTCTTGCAGATTAATTCGTTTTGCAAAGATATCGTGAAATTTGAATTGTCTATGGAGCAGTGTAATACACATAATCATGCATAACTCGTAAACGCAAAATCGGAATCAACTGAAATTTTGGGAATAGGCTTTTTTCGTGGATATGTACTGAAAAATATCATAAAAAGAGGATGCTAGGATCACGAAACACTCCTTTAAGCGGGCCTCGGACCCCCCGGCCATGCTGGAAAAGAGCTCCGCTCGCTATGCTTAGCAAGTTCAGGATTCTTTTGGGTCAGATCCATGTGGCTAAATAGTAATTCCCAAAATTAATTGATGTATCATTGTATGCTCTGCAAATGAGATAGCTACCAACGACCAGATGTACCCATTGAATGTAATATGTCACATATACTCAAATGATTTCACCTGTTGCACATTCGACTTTCACTGTCACCAAAAAGCACAGAGCCACAGTACCATTGGTGCTCTTGTTGTTACTTGGCCTTATAAGTGTGAAAATGCTGCAACACCTTTATAACTGTGGTATTTTATATCAACCACTTGTATTGGTAGTAAAGTCAAAACCATGGGTGACTCAGGATGGCCATGATTTACCAAAATTAGGTTGATTCGTTAAGGCACCTAATTGGGAAGTGATAATAAATAAATAATAAATAAATAAATTTCGGATTTATATAGCGCCTTTTTCCAGCTAGATCTTGAAGGATTCAAAGAGCTGTAATTTACGCTGCCATGGTGAATCATCACAATCAGATCACATCATCTAGGCCAGTTGCAGCGAACCTGGTGCAGACCTATCCGCACTTAGATTGTAACATCCACCAATTATCTGTGCAGCTCCCCAAATTCCATTGGGTGAAGGAAGTTTTTGATAACCAAGCAACTAATCACCGATTTTTTTGAAAGCAGGAGGAAACCCGGGAGATCCTGGAGATAACCTGCGAAAGCGAGCATGGAATCTGGATAAACCAAATGCACATACAGTCTGTGCGTATGGCCGGGCTTGAACCCGGGACCTCTGTGGTGCAAGGCGAGGGAACTACCACTGCGCCAACTCGCTCTCGCTTATCTAATAAACTTATTTATGTATTAAAATATTTGATAATCTGACAAATTCCAGAAATTGATGAAGGAGGAGGGGACGATAACCAAAACATTAATTTTTTCGGCTTTACTTTTTAATTTTTGCCAAATGATAAACTTGCATCCAGCAGCTGGTTTTTGAGAGCTAGATATTCAAAGCAAGTTAATATTTCAAGTGCATGTATACATAGAATTGATGCCGGGTACTGGGGTAGGAATATTACCAGCTTGAAAGGTGTTACTATTTCCATCTGACCCCGGGACCACAGTATTAATAGTTAATATCATAACGCTTACAAGGAGAAATCAACGCAAAAGAAATATACGAAAAAATATACAAACTTGAAAAAAAATCATTTACACATGCTTTTATAGGGTGTGGTTGCTATAATTATAACAAGAACTTTTAAAGCGCCAATATAAAGATGCTCATGACTCAATCGTAATTGAAAGATGACAATAATGTTATAAATTTGGTCTGTAACTAATGTACATTTTTCTTGTGTTTTTATTTCATGTTTTCTTCATCTTATGTTACTGATGCTATGTAATGATGCTGTAACCATGGTAACCAATGACAGGTAAGTCATTAATGTATATATGGGATGGACATTGTGCATGCATGTATACTGTTTAGCGGTTAATTTTCGCAGGGTATAATTTTTGCGGTCGAACAGGCAGCCACAAATATTTAACCTGCAAACATATTTATTACACATAGTACTTAATGTGAATATTTTTGGAAATGCAAATTAAACACCCACTAAACTGTCCAGAATTGATAAAATGATGAAAAAATTCACCCAGCGAAAATATACCTCTATATAGTAGTATGCACATTGGTGGCATTATGGTATATTATGTGATGCAGCACTTAATCTTGCTAAATGGGTCTTTGTCATGTAAATTATATAATGATAATTATTTGGCTTAAAATTCCATTTCTCAGACATACAATAAAAATACCTTGCAATGTTACTTTCTGATGACATGATGATGAAATACAAAAGTTCTATTAACATCGGCTGACGACGCGACGACGAAGCACTCCCAGTAAGCGATTTCAACAAGTACCGGTAGTGTTAAATTATTTTCAAGTTTAAACTTCTTTTTTGACAACATTTCAAAATGACTTTTGGTTGCATCACATTTTGTACTTTTGTTTTGTCCGTTAGAATCGTTGAACAAGATTTGTCCTCTAGAATATTTGAACAAGAGTTGTCCCCTAGAATCTTTGAACAAGTTGCCATAGTAAGGCCTGATTTATTCTCTGATTGCACACATAATGTTGCCTCACTAAATATCTGCCCAGGTCTTATCACATGATATAATTAAAATATACTCTTCATACGCTGTGTAATCATCTATCACGAGCTTTGATAGTGAACAGGGCAGAAAGAAGAATCTTGGTCAGCGATCAAGTTACCCCAGAAGTTACCACGATAGGAATTGCTTTATTCCGTGTGTGGAGGTAACTTGATTTTTGACCAAGATTCTGCTCCCTGCAGTGATAGGGTCATTCCCTGGAACTTTTCTGCCAAGCAGCCATTAAAAATGTTGATCACAAATAAATTATTGTGTTATTGTACAAAAATGTTTGGCTGCAAGAATAGTACAATTTCAAAACATTCAGGTTTGCCAGTTTTGAGTACACATTTAGCATACTACAATGTAAAGCTGTTGGGCTTATTTGTGCTTTTGGTAATGTTCTCTGTGTGTTTGTCTATCTGTCTGTCTGTATTCGTATTATGTCTGTCTCTTTCTCACTGTCTCCATTTCTGTATCTGTCTGTATAGGCAGCGGAAGTGTGGGGGGGGGACAGGGGGACACGTCCCACCTAAATTATTGCAAGGGGGCATGTCCTGTGCCCCTAAAAATCATAACAGAAAAAAATGCCCTGTAAGTATGAAAACACCCTGTTTTGGGCCCATATTGGGGCAAAATTGCACAATTTTGCGTACTTCGCACACACTGCCCCACGTAATAGTAAAACACACCTCATTTGGGGCTAAAGATGATCTGAAATTGTTTGTGTGTGCGAAGTTAACCCGAACAAAATATGCTTGTCCCCCGACCCCACCTAAATTTTGATGCTTCTGCCGCCACAGTTTCTCTGTATGTATCTCTCTTTCTACATTATGTTTAACAGTTAGGCATGCTAAAGTGTCTGTTTACTGCATTGCGGCTTTTACTGTTCATCACTTCCTTCCATCATTACGTATGCAGTATTAAAACAAGAGTAAATGCAGATGCTTCAACTGTATCTCAGAGCCTCCAAAGAGTTCCAAGAGTTGAAATGAGATATTCATCAACAAACTGACTCATGATGGTATTCCCTTGGGTGCTTCACTTTGTTTTCAATGTTCTGAAACTTAGCATATGAAAACAACGCTGATGAGCATTGGAATTTTATTTGTGATGATCATACACTTGTTTTCTACATCACCCATTGGGTGTGTGGGTGATTTGTTTATAGGGATGGCAAAATTAGTGATCTGGTGGGGATAAATACACTTTTGGTGTGAGAGAACCTCTATTCCCACCATGCATATTGCTGCATTTTGACATAATGTGCTGAAACATTATCAGCAATTTGACATAATGTGTCCAGTATTATATGTCAAACTGCAGCAATGCTGGAATCAGTCAAAATCATATGCAACTTGTTTTGTGATGAAACACATGAGTATTTTTATTTTCTCAATATCATACAGGCACTTGCTTCCCATAATATTGCCCCTTGTAAGTGATCTGGTTCAGATAATTGTAAACCTGTGCCACTAATTTTTCAAAGTCTGAACATTACCAATGTCATTTGTGTGGCATGGCCTAATGATCCGACTTATAAACAGGGACTTGAGCTATCTCATTACAAAGGTGTGAGGCAAACGATATGACACAATTGGCTTGGCAGTTTATGCACGTATCATGGTGAAACACAAGATTCAGTCTGCGCTTCTGTTTCTGGGTAGACTATTTTCGTTTAAAGCATCAGACATCCCTAAAATTTCTGAAGCATTTTCACACACAAATATTACTGGCACAATTAATACCCCAAAAGATTTGTGAATGAATTTGTTGCAAATGACCAGTGTCTTCACACATTTGACTAAATAAATGTAATATGTGACATGATCAAGGGGAATGAGTCATATGTCGACCCTGGTCGAAAATGAGTTTTACATAGGTTTCTAAAGAGGACATTTGGAGCTTTCAGAAACTGAAAACCCCAAGTTGATACGACTTTTCTTTGCGAAGGTATGTCACTTTATCAATCACTGAAAACAATAGAAAACAAAAGAATTTTAACACTTTCTTTGTCAATATCTCAAAATTAATGTTAGCGACATCCAACTCATTCCCCTTGATTGTGTCAAATATTACTGCAATAACTACTAAAGCACAGATACTGGTTAAGGTATGGGTTCAGATTACTGAAGATATATTAAAATCATTGCTCCCAGCCAGGTACACACAATCCTAACACCATTAAATTTGTAACTGTAAACACAACCATATTAATGAAGATGCTCTTTAGGTAAGAAACATCTCATCTCTCTCTCCCACACTACTATAGTTTATCTGAACTACAAATCTCACAGCTCCAAGGCAAAGAATCACTTTAAATACAGACCCAAATGAAACACTACCATTTCAAGTAAAAAGATACTGATCAACTTGACGAGCTATTCCAATAGGAGTATATATGCCTGTCTGACCCGTTTGGGGAATGGTATATCAGATCCATATATACCTGGGGAACAAGTGACAAGCAATTACACAAATTGAATGTATACTTAGCGATATCGTTTAAGTGGTTTGATTGAAACAATTCGGACCAAATAAATTGTGTGTGCTAGCTAGTCCATAAGATGTATTTGGATGGAAAAGGCTTGTCACAAATCAGCTTAACAAAAATAAGGTTTTTCTTTTGCTTGTCCTTGGGTGCATGCCTGCATTAACAGTATTATTTTTAAGTTGATAGTAGTAAATAGCCATGCATTCCGAAAATGAGGAAACGGTGAGATGTTGGAAACAGTTAGTCAACTTTAGGTCTTTTTGCATTTTTCAGTGACAAGATGGTAACCTGAATAAACCTTTATAACCGACCCCAGTTATACGTTCTTTTCAACACCAAATCTCAAAGAAAAAGTTTCCTTGTGTTGAAAGCAGCATGAACTCCTCCAAATGCGAGGCAAGTCATCAACTTCAAGAGAACGATACAGGCCATATCGACATCCTTTTCCCCAACTCACGTATCACTTAACGTAACACAATAATCCAGATTGCCACAAGGCACTACTCGACCAAAAAAACTCGGTTCCAGGATGTTAAGTTCCTACTTTTCTTGGGAGTGGCTGAGAGCAACCTGAAAGCATTGGATACAACAACTGGAAGTAATAAAGCTTAATAAAGTGCAAGCCAGTAACCAAATCAAGTACACTACACGGCAGACACTGGATCCTAGCAACTTTTGCCATAGACGGTAGAGACAACTAGTCTTTGCCTTTGCCAAATACTCGGATTTATTATTATCATACTTGCAGAAAATATTTCAGGCCATTTCAAACAAACAAACAATATTTAAATCAAAACTTATTTCACACAGTTTTGTTAAATAGTTAAATAGTTAAATACCTCAATATTTATAATCTTCAAAATTACGAGTGACAAAAATAACCTATACAGAAGCGCAGGGTGAATCTTGTGTTTTACCATGATACGTGCATAAACTGCCAAGCCAATTGTGTCATATCGTTTGCCTCACACCTTTGTAATGAGATAGCTCAAGTCCCTGTTTATATGTCGATCATTAGGCCATGCCACACAAATGACATTGATAATGTTCAGACTTTGAAAAATTAGTGGCACAGGTTTACAATTAGCTGAACTAGATCACTTACAAGGGGCAATATTATGGGAAACAAGTGCCTGTGTGATATTGAGAGGGTAAAAGGTTCATGTGTATTGTCAGTACATTTCATCACAAAACAAGTTGCATATGTTTTTTCTGATTCCCGCATTGCTGCATTTTGACAACCTTTTCGTCGTGAACAAAAAGCCCTCCGTATGGCCGTGCCTATTGTAAGTTTCGCCCCCATAGATAATTTGCCTCCTTTTTAGATTGCGTGATGTAGAGAATGTTTCAATCAGCCTACAGATTTTCATCACCAAACCAAGTTGTTGATATATATGGTAGCTAGCCAACATCATGACATAACTTCACTCACTGATTATTCCTGCGATTGCTGTAATGGCTACCTATCTAGAGTGAAATGATTACCAATTCTCGTCTTAGTTTCCGTGATATGGCGGTGTAAGCTTTCATTAGCTACATCTCCATTACAGACACAACATCTTGGCAAGTGATTTGGTATACTTTATACTCTGATATATCAGTATTGGGAAATCAGGTATTGATTTCCAAGTTATTGCGGTATAATTGATACAATGTACCGAGACTAGGTAATCAATACGGATTGAAGGTTATTTTATTTTTGCTGATTTTAGTGGTGAAATTTTGAAATGATGCCTAGACTTTGTATTATTTAAAACTGAACCAGAACTTAAGATATATATTTTCACTTCTTAGAATGAAGTAAAGATGTGTAATTTTTGGAACTAATGAATGGTCTCAAATAGAAAACAACTCAAGTCAACAAATGCATCAATCAAGCGACCAATATTTAAATAAATAAATAAATAATAAATAACATAATACAATAATGAAATAAATATAAATAAATAAATAAAGAATAAATAAATTAATAAAATAAAGAATGGAATAGATATTGAAATGAAATACAATTTTGATAATGCCCTGATATTGAACTTATTGAATTCAATTTCATAATGTGTTATATCAAAGTAATCAAACACAGTTGCTCCATACCAGATTTGATCACCACGCTTTTGCATTGTGATGTACCCGGTATCAATGATCGTGTACTTGCATCAGAGTACTTACTCCCGATTCCAGAAAAAATACAGCACTATTTTTTTTGATTAAAAAAAATTATCTTGTAACATAGCTAAATCCTCATCGTAATCCTAACTTGCAATCAAATTTTGATATTGAGCCAAAAACATGCAATTTTGCATGTTTTCTTACACTGAATTATAGTCTAAACTCTGGAGTAAGCTCATAATTTTAATATTTTATGTTATATTTGATAATTGATTATGAAAGCGATTAGAAAATGTGTTTTCCATTTTTTCTGTTTCATATACCGGTAGGTCTTTGGGCTTGATTGTCACAGCATATGAAAAACACCCTAAAATGCATGTTTTTGGGCCCTTCTATCCAAAAATTAACCAAATATTAAAAGTTGACTTTTATTGCCAGTTAGAAAGGACTAAAAGGATTAGGATTTAGCCGTTTCATTTGGCAAAACAAGATAATATGTTTTTAAAATTCAAAACAAAAGTGCTGTATTTTTCTGGAATCGGGAGTAGTAGATGCCTGGCACACATTATAATGGCGGGCGATACTAATTCAGACTAATTAAATAATTGTTGTCTATGAAAGCTTCTACATCAGTGAGTGCTTAGTGACCATATACACATTGGCTTCCATTGAGATGAGGGTGCATCGCTGCACTGATAATGTCATTTTCACTGATTCTCCTTTCTCAAGCCTTTGCCCTGACCTACGTTTTCTGAAGAAAAAGCCAAGAGGTAACCTTCTTAAATCATGATGTAATGTTTTTGTAAAATCTGGATGGTATTTGGAAAGGTCATTTCCTGGAATTTCTTTAACATTTTAAATTTTTGGTTACTACGATGATGGCATCATTATATCACTGATAGTACCGCGGAAGGTGGTTACTTATCCATGATACTTATCCATGATAAGTATATCTTTACTCATTTAAATATTACATCTGGTTGTGTAAAATAGAGGAGTATCTAGTTGGCAGGGCTCGAAAAAATGTTGATTTCCCCGGAAGCAAACTAAATTTCCCACATGTTTTTATATTATTTTTATGTTTATTATTTTTTTTATTTTTATGTTTATTATTTTTATGTTTATTATTTTTAGATTATTTTTAGCATGTTTTTATGTACAAAAAAGACAATTTCCCTCCAAATACCATTTTTTCTCTCCAAACACCAACATTTCCTGGGAATTAGCTTCCCATATTCCACACTTTTTCGAGCCATGCTAGTAGGGGACTAAAGGGGGAGCATGGTGATTGGTGAGATGAGAGATTGTTACAAAAGCATTGAAGTGAAGGAAACCAACTGCTTAATATAATGCAACATATCAAATTCATAACATTAATGCTATTTTATATATTGATCAATTTTTTCTGAAGAAATATAGAAAAAGAAAGTGATAGAAATGAAATACACACATTATGTGATGGCTGGTCTTATACAGGTAGCCAATAATATAAAAGTTCAGCTATTATTCAACAGTTCCCACAGATTAGATACATATGTACTATAAGGAATTATTGGATTCCAATTTTGGAGTTCAAAAACCAAATCCTCTTTTCTCTAATTCTCTGGTCCTGGGACTCTGGTATATAGGATCAATTTTCTCAAGTATAATAAGAGGATCTTACTGAAGTGCTCCCTCCCACTTATAGCTTAGGATTGGGGCAGGGGTTGGGGGGAATTGTTCAAGCTTATTAGATTTTCCCCAACAATGAGATTCAACTTAATTTTGCACATTACATCAATACCAAATCCTAATGGATGGGATAGCATATCCTTGTTGAATAAAAGCTGAAAGTGTTTTTTATGAATTTTGTATAATGTGATCAATAAATTTTCTGGACACTGATTTTACCTGCAGTGTTGTTCATGTATGGAGAAAATCTGAATACACTTAAGCAAATGTTGTATGGGGACACTTTGAATGCAGATAATAGTTTCACATGGCTTTGAATTTGATTAGCGTGATTATGGTCTGATCTATTGGAAGGGAACTGAAGATATTCTTCTCTGAGAAGATAATATGAATAAAACATTGCAGCACTTCCTTGTTCATACGCTAGGCAATCACTAAGATAGGAATTAAATGTAGTCTATTGCATTTTGCACACATTATTTTCTTGCATTTTGAAAGTTGAATGTGGCAAGCATGTCATGGTTCATTTCGGTTACATATGGTTCAATCAGAGAAGATATTTTACACTTCCTACAATGCATTTCTTCCAATTTGATTTCTGTACTGATTTGCTGTATCTTGCAACATGGGTCGATGGTGACAAAAAGTACTTCAAGGAACAGAGCACATCCGGATCTTGCAAAAGATGTGTATTTCTTGACCCATGTTTTACAGTCTATTCTCAACATGAAAACTTGTACAAAGTAATAAAGTACAAAGTAATAGGAGTGTTATTGTAATGAGGATATGTGTCATGTTGCAAAGGATTCTGGGAAGGGTACGATATCTTCAATATCTGTGGTTCAATGGCCTGATCAGTGTAGCCAGGTTGATATTTTGTTTGTTTGGTCGGTTTAAAAAAGAGAAAATGAAAACATTTTTGATACATTTCCAGAAATATGTTTTTTGTATGACAAGTGGTTTTCTGGTTTTCAAAATAACTGAATCAAGAACACAATTGTATCAAGAGCACAATTTTGTAGTATTTTTTTAATGGGTAAAACAGCATATATGTTCGTAGGGACGAAGAACATTTAGCTATCTACATTTCATTTCATTAGTGCCATTATATAGATAGAAATAACTAAATCATTGTTGTATTAATGATAAAGCCTTAATAAGAGGAAAATTACCCTCAATTTAAAGGTGTTGTAAAAGGGGAGACATAAATGTGTTACTATGGGAGACAGCGAAAATGTGTTATGGTGAGAAAGAGAGGGCAAATTACTATTTGTGGATACTGGTGCATGAAGGACACAGTCTGGTAATCATGATTGTCAGTTTAATTAATAGCATGGCACCAGTGACCTTCTTAATATAAATTAGAGACAATGATGGTTTAATTGGTGCTTGACAACGATGAGACAATTATGATTTTATGGTACAGTAACTTGGAGTCGTCAAATTCACCTGACGCCCCTGCATATATATTTGTGATGGGGAAAACCATATCCTGTGTATTTTTAGTTAGCAATGTTTACCTGGGTCATTTCACATTGGCCATATTTTGATTTTGTTAATGGTTAATTAGCAAAAATATATTTTGAGGTCAATTGCTTGTATATACATGTCATAAATTAAGAGGCATCAAACAAGGTGATTTTATCATGTTTAGGTATGAAACTGTTGACCTGGTATTAGTCGTGTTCAGACCGTCACAGAATTCTCAATGATCGCCTCAGTCTCGAGATCTGCAATACCTAAGCCAATCCCTGAGTGTATGTCCGCCCGGGATGTCCGCACGATTCAATTGAAGCCTGGAATCGGGAAGTTTCTAAATGCGTAAATGACGATGCCAGCTCTGGAATTACAACCGGAATCTTTATTGTATATAGAGCTGATTTTTTTTTCCGGACTTCAGCACCCAAAACACCCCACATTTTGTTAAAAATCATGTAAAATCAGCCGTTTTTTGACGCTTATAGGATCACTCTGAAAAATTGGGAAATATCCTCTCAATTTTTTGGTGATAAATTTCCCTTAGTTTTTGTTCGAAAAGCAAAAAGCCCTCCATGTAGACATGCCTATTTTGAACCAGACAACCCTATGAGAATGTGCATGTCTGAGTGTGGACATTGAAAAGAAAAAATGAGAGAGAAAAAGAGGTTTGTTCCTGAGTCTGCAACAACATGTTTACTTTTCACAAGTTTTCAATGTTGTTATAGCCTTCGGGGCCTAGATACTGTGCATTTTTAAATAAAAATATAAAATTTTGGTATTTTCATTGTCTAATGTCCCAAAAAGCTAGACAGGTTTGTTGTATAGCCTAGATCGTTTGGTAATCTACGGTTCAGATCAAATGCTGATGTTATAAGTGGGTACTACTTGTAGGGAGACTTTATTCTGATGACCGAAATACAGGGTGCTGAAACAGGTTTAAATGTTGAAAGTGAGTGGGCCATTATTTAAATAATGGAGGTCACTGTACTATATAGTGTACATTTTCCTTCTGTGACTACATGTAGTGTCAATGGTTATTCATATATGAACTTTTAGAGGAGGAAAAAGTCAAGAGTGAAATTGATTAGAAGTGATCATCCTCTGACCAATCAGATCAATTGTTACTTACATCTCTAAGAAGATTAGCCAAAAAGTAATAGCTCAGATTGCTACCCTTAGAGATACTGCTTATAGCACTCTTAATGGCAGCGTGGGTAGACAAAAAGACAACAAATAAATCTATGACAAACATGTGTTTGTAGTATATCTGTATCTCCCATTGCAGTGTATGTTTCCCCTCACATGAATGCATGTTTATGGCCCATATCATATCTGCTCAAACTCAGAGACATTTCAAGGCATTTGTGTGCATTAATTTCCTCCATATCAATCTTGTTTGCTACGCTCCACTTCTTTAAACCCCAACCAATATCTGGCAATATGAAACAATAGGAGCTCATATCTTACTATAATTCACCAGAATCTGTACGTTTGTTTGTCTGTCTGTCCGCCTCTTTTCTCGAAGACTAGGGGTCGCACGTTCCTCAAACTTGGTGGGTGGGTGCAGCTTGGTATGAGGAAGAACGAGTTTATATTGCTTAGTGGGTCAAGGTCACCCAAGGTCATCCAGGGGTCAAATTAGTAAAAACTGTTTTTTTTCAGAGACTGGGGGCCGCACGTTCCTCAAACTTGACGGGTGGGTGCATCTTGACCCGGACAGAACAAGTTTGTATTGGTTAGTGGGTCAAGGTCATCAGGGGTCATCTAGGGGTCAAATTAGTCAAAACTGTCATATGGGCATGAAACTTGGTGGGTAGGTGCATCTTGACCTAGGACAGAACAAGTTTGTATTGGTTAGTGGGTCAAGGTCACCCAGGGGTCATCTGAGGTCAAATTAGTAAAAACTGTTTTCCGCCTATTTTCTCGGAGACTAGGGATCGCACGTTCCTCAAACTTGGTGGATGGGTGCATGTGGACCTCAGACAGAACAAGTTTGTTTCAGTTAGTGGGCCAAGATCACCCGAGGTCATCCAGGGGTCATCTAAGGTCAAATTAGTACAAACTTATCGTATGGGCATGAAACTTGGTGGGTACAGTCAACTTTTATAGTCAAATTTTTGGAAGGTCATTTTGGGGTCATCCAAGGTCGAAATAAGAAAAAACTGTCATATGGGCATGGAACTTGATGAGTACAGTCACCATCAGCCAGGTAATCGTGACAGCCGAGAACCGCCAAATACGGGTAACCACCTAGTTTGACTTAATTCGCTACTTTTCGCTTCTCAATTCAAATTTTACAACAGTATTGTTTTATGACACTTGTACTGAATTAGGTTTTATTTTAAAGTTATTGGTTTATGGTTGAGATATATGGTATTATCGGAACAGATGGGGCAGGAGTATACCTCAGGGGAATAACCAGAATTCTCAGTATTAATCCTCTCCGCGTGGATGTCAACTGTAGACGACAAGTTTCAATTTTTCTAACAAAATTAAAAAATTTCAGAATTGTACATTTTCAATACCTTATTTAGAATCAGCATGCAAAATGCATTAAAATGAGTACAAACAAGCCTAGTATAATTGGTTCAATGGTTCTTGAGATAGCTTTTGATATTTTGAGAAAATATCTCAAAACTCATTACTTTTTATGTTGAAGCTTATGGCTAGCACGCAGAGCATTAAATATCTCCATTCTTGTGTAAAACATAATGGGATTATCAGCAGTAGTAATATACTTTAATCCCATCTGTGTGTTGGAGACCGTAAGGATTTGCAGTAATTTTGATATTTATTATTTTATTCTTGCTAATACAAAGAACATTTCTTTTTCTATAGCACATGATGCATAAATATGGATCAACATCATGAAATTGTAATCTTTAACTGCGATGTAATTTATACAATGCAAATGTGTCAGAGTTAAGCAACTTAAGCAATGATGAGAGTACATGTAAGTTATTGTTGTTAATGTTTTATCTATGATAGAAACAATGTTTCCCCTTCCCTACTGTACTGGGAATAGTTCCAAATATTTGCAGTGCTGGCACCAGAAATTTTATTATTTTTTTGTTAGGGTGAGTTAAAAATCTACGAATTTGTCATTTTTTGCCCCAAATTGCGCCACTTAATTTTCTGTGATTTTCTCTCCTGACACATGACACATATGTGGTTCTTAGCTAATTGAAGGATATACTATTTTGCAATGTTCACATATATGGCATTTGGTTTTATGTAACTCTGGCAAGAAAAATGAAAAGTGCCCCCCCCTCCCCATTTTTAAACCTCCAACAAGAAACTAAAACTCCATTTTCATTACTTTAGGTGTATCTTTATGATCATTTCATTTTGGGATTATGACGTCCATCCTTTTGGCACTTTTTACGAACAATGAAACAAACTTCTACAACACAAGGTTCGGGTTGACTGCATTCTATCTAGCAGTTTGTAACTGGACTAGTTTCTGCACAGCAGATAATGAATTTGATTTAGAAGATGGCTGATCTCAGGAGGTCCTTTCTATCTATTGAACCAGCAGGATTTTACACCATCTTCTACCACATAGAGACAGAGAAGATATCCTACACTTCCCACAATGCATTTCTTCCATTTAATTTTCCTGAGTTTTCTGTACTGATTTACTATCTATTGCAACATTGGTGGACGCTGCACTGGACAGTGACAAAGTACCTCAGTGAACAGATCACATCTATCTGCAAAAGATGTTTATTTCTTGACTATCAAGTCATGTTTTACTGGGTATACTCATGAAAACTAAGTAATAGCAGTATCATTTGATGTAGTGAGGTGATACATCATGTTGCAAAGGATTCTGGGAAGGGTAAGAATCGCAAGATATCTTCTACCGCATAGAGAGTTGACGCTGTAAGTTTCACTAGGATCTCAATCATGCTCATCTCATCTCTCAGTACAAAGTTCTTCAAACCCAATAGGCTCTATGTATGTTTTTATAGAATGAGTATATTGGGTACAAAAATTCATATTTTTTACCTATTGAGTAGTATGTTTTTGGCAAATATGACAATTGCTTTCTGGGTAGCTGTGTTATTCACGGTCCCGTAAAGATAAATATCCTGTGAGAAATACTGATGTTGTGAGAACTCTGGGTATGAGGTTATATTGTGAGGTGATGAGACACACAGCGGTTTTTAACTCCCATTTGATTCAAATTTCCGGGTTTCTAACAGATTTGCAAATTGGGTGCCTCGCAGTCACACAGATTCTACAATTAAAATCCATAGGGTGTTGGTGGTCAAGGAATTGTGTCAGATTTTAGTTTTTAAAAGACGCAAGTTTGATCAATTGAATATAAATAGAAATCAGATGTTTGCGGAAATAAATGCAGCTACATCATGAGGAGTAATTAGTTTGACGATTAAAGAGGAAGCCCCGGCAGAGCAGGTGCTAAATGATGCAATAACATTAAAACATCATTTAGCACCTGTCAAATTCAGAGATACCCTTGTCACTGATTAATTTGATAACCAGGCAGGTTTGGTTCACCCCAGAAGAATGCTCTGCCGGGGCTTCCTCTTTAAGTACAGACCTGGATCCGGGACCTGGACGTTGGGTGGTGCCTTCCTACTTGAGGTCTTGACAGAGATGATTTTCCTCTCATGTACACTATAAAATGGCTGTTTAAAATGTTGGCAACTTTAGAATCTGGTTCGCGTCATACACCCTCTGATTATTTTGAGAATGGTGCATCATGAAAGAATAAAGCGCATGTGGTGGGTGGCACACCTTATTCTATCTAACATCTTGCCAACATTGTAAAAATTGAGTGAAACTCTAAGGAGTGAAACTCTAAGGAGTGAAACTCTAAATTTAAACTCTTTAATCATTTTATCTACCAGTGCGTATGAATATCCACTCGTATATCTAAGGAAGTTGTTTCATTTTTTACCCCATAGTTGCTAGGTTCATAGAGTAAACCATTTGTGTGTAATTTTTAAACAACAGTGTATTATTTTGAAGATTTTGTTGTAATAATTAAATATGCTGGTTGCCCTGTCCTGTTAATCAACTAAGCACAGCCGCCTGGTTTACTACTAAAACAAAATATCCAGGGTGAAGGTGAACACTCAATACCAACATAATCTATGATACCAATATGCTTCCACAGAGACCACTCAATACTCCAATTACTCATATTCTAATCAATTTTGTGGTTTTTATCATCAATATGCAGTAAATGGATGAGAATGATGTGGGAGGGAGGATGCAGTAAATGGATGAGACTGATGCGGGAGGAGTTTTGCTGATGGTCAAGATGAGATCATTTGGTCTCCCTGGATGAAATATGTATTTATTTAACATTGCCGGCAGCATGCTAAAGAAAATTGCAAGTGAGATTGTTTGCTTCTATTGATGTACAAAATCATCTGCCTAGATCAGGCATAGTTATCACTAGGATCCACAACATGCTCATCTATCAGGGCACAGTTCTTTAACCCCAATACATTTGTGCATTCAATGAATGACCTTTGAAAATTTGGGTACAAAAACTCATACTTTGCAACTTAAGGTCAAATTTTGCACTATGATTGTTTAATTGAGGTTATTGAACTATGGCATTGGGATGAGGCTCTTGTGGGCCATAGTGTATGATAAAGATATCAAATGATTTGGATGATAAAAGTTTGTAATGAGACAACATGAGGTTGATTTGTACTGAAAGAAAAAAGGCTATTTATCTTTGTGCGAGGTGCCTTAAAAGTGGATATCATTGAGTCAGCTTTAGATCATTCACTTAAAAAACCACGTCTTATTTGGGTCCAAGTGGGACTTATGTCCATGCAGGTACTTCAGGCCACGCTGCTAGCGTTGACTGTTTTTGGTGCTAGAACAGACGCTGTGTGTCACACCGTATCCCTCATGATCGTAAAGATTAGTCATAAAAATTTGCATCATAAAATACAATAAGATCAGGTGTAACACTGTCCCATTTCTGAGCCTCCTATTTCTAGACCAATCACATGACGTGTGCTCTTGTTTTGTTTAACACCACCGTACCTGGGCTTTTGAGGAAATTATGACATCTTCCTCTCAGTGTTACATCATCAATTGCTTGAGTCAGTCCGAGATGGCTTTATATGGAAGCCTGTTCCAGTGTTTTGTTTCAGAAGTGCGACAGTCAAGAGTCTCTATAATGCATTTATAGGGATCTTAATGGTGTAATGAGCTAAAAATAGACTTTCCGGTTTCAGTCATAATTAACAATCACAGAATATGGGTCAAATGGAGTTCAATGGCTGAAGAAATTGGATAAGTATTTCAAGGAATTTTGAGATAGATGTAAGGAAGAAACCTTATGATTTAAGGAGATATATAGCCTAAGCTAATATGAAAAGGAAAATTATGAAGGTTTATTATTAAATTACTTTGTTGTAGACGGAAAATATTTCAAGTAGAAAAGTTTCAATACAAAGTGAATTTCTGTGCATTTTATTTTTGTGAAGAGTAGTTTGAGCATTGATAGTGATGTGGGTTTGTGGTATTTGGTATCTTTTTTAAACATTTTGGAACATGTTGGAAACAGAGATCCTCTTTAAGTTGTAAAAACCCTAAGTTTCATGGGTCAGTGCTATATAACCCCCCCCCCGATATACCCCTAGTTGAAAATGAAGAGTCAAGCAAAATGGGATATATCTGCTGATTTGTATAATTTTTGTATTAATTTTGTTTTTGTCATGTAATGAGATGCCTTAGTAATATAAATCAGGGTGAGTACAGTACAGGTTTGCATCAATTTAAGGGCTCGATCACCCATCTTTGCACAGTATTTGTGGGACCTAAACTAAGAGCACATCAGACCATGGAAGTAACACACGCTGTTCATGATCAGACACACCAAATTGCATTAGGTCTTTTGGGAAACTTCATGTATATCTTCAATATGAGGCATACCAGCTGTATTAAATTAACAATAAAGATAAAATAAGAGGCAGCAATGGCATTGGATCTTACATTTAATACAAATGCTCATGAACTCCTATTGAAGTGCAAGCAAATACCTCAACCCATACACACCTGTTTAATGTTGTACCTTACGTCCACATCTATCTGCCACCACTCAATGCCTGACTAAAGAAGATTTCCACGTACACAAACAATTCTCTTTTCCCCATAAAATTTGCTTTGCAGACCTCAAGAGATTACTGAAGTAGAAGGATAGAGAAATGTAATCAGGCTGTCAGCCCTATGTAATGTTTGTATTTAGGATTGTGGCTAGGGGTTAAGATCCTAGATTGGGGATTAAGGTTCAAGTTGAATTGTGGGTTCACTTGGAAGGACCTGGAGTGGGAAGGTAAAGGTTTATTATGCTGCCAAATCAATCATACAGTGCTCAATGTGAGCATATTGGTCTCATCTTCAGTGACAGATCCACATGATGAAGTCCACCTCATCTAAGCAGAGAGTTACTGGGGGGAACAAAAAAATCCACTTCTTGGGTGTAACAGGCAGTGCCATCGAGAGCCATTATGGGCCCAGGGTAAAATGAACCCACAGGCCCCTTTTTACGGGCCCTTCTGAGGTCTCTTTTTTTATTGGCCCATTTTGTTTTCCCTAGGACCCCTGGCCTGGGAGGTAACACCCCCCCCCTTAACCCCCTTGTCGGCAACACTGATAACAGGTTAAAAATGTATCGGAAAACAAATTAACATACATGTACATGTAGGAACTACTTTTTGATAAAAACGTAACATAGCCCCAAAAGTACAATTTTAGGGGTTGCGTACCAACAAAAATATAGGCCGACTGCTGGTCATTAATATGTTGTGTATATAATTAATCTATTATGGATAAATGGGACTGAACTTCTGACATTAATATTAATTTTTTTTTTTCTTTCTTTTTTTTTTGTGCAAAGGCGTATATGACTTCAAATACAGATATAATTTTGTGGGAAACACATTACCTAGTTGATTTGTTCATGTTTTTGAAATACATGATAGGATAATATCCTTGTTTTTTCCCATCTTCGTTTGAAATAACATGGTGCGTTCTACCACCTGTTCAAATTATGCCTAATGTGGTATCTTACTGGGTGTTGATCAGTACATCATACATGCATCCTACTTACTTCAATTGTGATTTCCTCATATCTCAAAAGATACCAGTTTTTAACAGGTGGTATAATTGGTCTTTGAAAACAGTTGCCATTCCAAAATTATCATGGTATTAACAGGTTTAAAAGCTGTTTGCCCATCTCTGGTGAACTTAAACTAACTCTCAGAATGGTATGGGATCTTATGATGCCCTCTGCAATAGACCATTTTTAAGCAGGACTTTTATTTTTTATGAAAAACACAGATCATGCATGACCATCAAAACATTATTCAACTAATCAATTTCTGGCAATTTAACCAATCAATTTCTAGCGATTTGATCAATTTCCGGTGATTTGACCGTTCAATTTCTGGCGATTTGATGTGTAGTTGACCGTACAGTGGACATTGCGCTGAATCAGCTGCATAAGATGAGAGTAATGCAGCACATGATTGGTGTGAATGATCATAACATACCACACAATCATCGAACACACTGTCACTAGTGTGTGATTGGTTAAGTTATTTTTCTTTACATTCACGCAACAAATAGTTTCCGAAGATTTCCAATCATCTGTTGAAAAGGTATATAGATGCATTTCAGTCAGGCCGGTAGCCAGGTTTGTAAAAAATTTGTAAAAGTATACAAAAAGTTCCAAAATTTAAGAATTGATGAGCGTAGCGAGCCAAAAAATAGGGTTTTTAAGCTTTTTTGGTCAAAAAAAGGTCAAAATTAGGGGAAGAAAGTCCACTTTTCACAAAATTGCCCCCCCCCCCTGGAAAAAAAGTCCACTTTTTCAAAATCAGCACCCCCACATAAAATCCTGGCTATGGGCCTGATTGCAGTTCACTAAACATTTTATATTTAGTGATAATAGATAGTAGCTTTTTGGGTGAGGTAGGTTTAATTTCCCACCACACATATAGATACAATTGCTCCAGTCCATATAACATCACATATTTTTGGTCCCACCTAGTTCGCTGTTTGTAAACGGAGCCGTCCACCTCCCCAGTTTTTGTTTGTTATGGAAAGTAGCTCACCAGAGGGCATTTGGTAAGAATTTTTTTCTTTGCGCGTGAACAATAAGGCTAGAGCTGAAGGTTTGCTAACTGATTCTCAGTGTCAGGTGGAAACTTGCGAAATGGGTTTAAAATTGCTGCCTGTAGTCACAGTACTCCTGAGAAGCTTGCTGCATGTTAACGCTCTGCTTAAGGAATGTCTACTGTGCTCACAACAGGTCTCAAAATTGTTAAATTTAAGAATTATCATAAAAAATCACTTTATTGTAACGTGGAATTTAAAAAAGAATGCAGACAGTGTCTTTGTCAGTCCCCTGAGCTTGCAGTCAGACATGTTTAAAAACGTAAGTTATGAAAATAAATTCAAAATGTGTAAGTTTGAGCTAGTTGTCTGCAAGGTTTAAAAACAGGGGAAATGGATAATACAAAAGGGTTTGGTCAGGGGTAAAATTGTGTCTGGTTCTTGACTTTTTAAGGTACTTTTCTGTCTCCCTGTTTCCAAAAAAAAGAAAATCGTTGTGCAGCAGGAACATTTCTTATTGTTGCAATGTAACTTTTAGGAAAGAACAACAATAATACGTTGCAACAAAGAAACAAAATAAATTAGTAACATGGAGAAATTGATTTTGTTTTATCCAGCTACATTTATTTTCGTGCATTTTGCGTTCCTAGCTTCTACCACAAAAATTACAACGTGCGAATATATTCCTTTTGTGTATGAGTAAAAGAAACGGAGAATCACAAATTTAAAAACAAGGGAAACAGTTAGAAATTGGCAGAGCACGAAAAATTAATGACACAAAAAATGCCCACTTTGACAGTATTCAGTGGGTCTTTTGTTAATCTGGGCCATGTGGGGGTTTCCCAACAATCAGTCAATTTTGGGTCAAAAATAATTTTGTCTCCCTCCCCACACCCCCCCCCCACGACCAATTCAATCGCTGAGATTATTCTGCTTTGCTAACCATCATACATTTAGACAAACAAGTTGTAGACAGAATGACATGGTGAACATTGAAGTTGCTAGCTGGGATATGTTCATCAGTGATACCAATTAGTCACTTTGTGACAAGATCTGCTCCCTGCACTGCACACTTGCTTATCACGTCTATCTCGTCTTTTCTACTCGCTGAAAATTTATACATCAAGATAGTGCCTGGATTTTTTTTGCCCCTGCACCTGTATGAAGGGGATGTGGAGTTCACTGGTACACAATACCAACTTGCCAAGTATCTTTGCCATAATAGGGGACCAGGGGGAGTAGGTCTTGATTCTTCTGTTTTGTGGTATGTGTTTAGGTTGATTGAGGAAAAGGGCATATTGGAGGTTCTGTTATGATTTAGAAAAACTTTAAAGGAATATGTCATAAATTGTAAAGAAATGGCAAGATGGCAGGGTTGATGTTTCAGCACATCTATTGTAATACGACAGATTTATTTTAAAAAGAACATCCTTTTAATATCACATTTTCATGTCGGCATAAGCTGCAGTTGCCGTACAAAGAATAAACAATACCAGCACATGTGAATTGATTGCGAGAGATTTGGTTTCTTGTTTCCCCCCATCATTTTAAGCAAAATGGACAGTCTCGACTAAATTCACTATACTGTATTGATTCGCAGGAAGCCGTTTAGTTCATGGACCGACTAGACGAGGTAAAGATTCTGACAACAGGTCAATTTCTTCCCAGGGAAGAAAGTCATCCAGGTTTTGCACATTAGAGAGTAAAATCTGAAATGAATGAAGTAATGTCCTTAGAACCTGACAGCATCAATTATCATTATCAAATTTCAAATTGCCAAATTGATTAGGGAATTGCATTATCAATATTCAAAGAAATTTTAGTCTCGAATTCTTGTTGAAGTTCATCTGATTGCATTAAAGGGGCTCTTAATCGCAGCAAAAGTGTACAAAAATTAAAATTTGTATATAAAAGTGATGGATAAGTCAATAAAATTGTCATTCTTCGAAAAAAAATTTCATAGCAAAAAACCCAAAGAAAATGAAGCTCCGTACAAATGAATGTAGCTACAAGTGTCTGTATGGAGCTGGGGAGCTGGAGAAACCCTCCTAAAATCAACCAAAATGTTTTTTATTATGTTGTTTTCAGTCTTTAAAGTTGCAGGGTATGTTAACATCGATTCTCTTCATCAATCTTCATGTCCCGGCAATGATTATCAAGAATTTCTTGATATTAAGTGAATCACTGGCAGCACCTTACAAATATTACTCCTAATTGCAAAGGATGGTCCTCCTAGTGTCTGTCTGGGCGTTCTCTTGATGAAATGTGTTGTGTCTGGGGTCAATAGCCTCGGCCATTAGGAACACGCCATCTACCTATAACACTTACAAGGTGATCTACGGTGAAAACATATTAAGCTATAACCAATACTAAGTTGAGGTTACATTTTGTGGTGTTGATGATGGCGGTGTGATTGAACATCAAAGATGCATTTAACTCTTGACTTAAAAGGATGACACAAACAGGGAGACAAGGTGCCACCAATCCATTAGGCTGCGATCACATAGAAGTATATGGTATACGGTATTCTCCTATAGTATACTCCTATATGAACTCAGCCTGATCGAATGAGCGTATTTCGAATAGCGAATACCGTATACTTCTATGTGATCGCAGCCTCAGAGATGAAATAAAAATCCTTAAATTCTAAATCAGGATTTTCACATCTGTTTCATCCGTTTCTCTATCTACATTTCCTTAAATGTGTAAATTTTCCTTCATTCATTCATTCATTCATTCATTCATGCATAGATACCCAACTCGATACCTGTGTGTGCTAACTGAGTATAAAGTACCGGTACGCATATTTTTCTACACACTACCAAATAACAACTCAAAGAGAATATGCAATTCCACTCAATGTCGGTATTTCTCCTTCATCTTTATAATGTGACAACAATAGAATGCGTTGGATTCGCAGCCGGGTTCTAATCGTTATATCCCTTAGGCCTTGTGATTCACACTGCTCCTCTCATCAGTATGCTCGTCACAGGCTTGCTATACAAGCACAAATTGATACACTCACTGACAATGCTAAGATCTCAAACATTGCAATCTCTAGGCACAGTTCCTTTCAAAACCTCAATATGATTCTACACTCATGATATTTGGATGTCTTGGGTACATAAACTCATGTCCCACAACTTGAGGTCAAAATTTGAGTATTGCTTGTCTAATGAGGGTCATTGAACTCTGCCAAAGCAATGAGATCATTATCACTCATAGTGGTATGGTTTGCTCAACTGCCAACTTCTTGACAGAAATTGGGAATATATTTTTTTCCTGCAATTGAGCATTTTTATGGTATCATTATTATAAGATAATGTGTAAAACAAGGGAAAGTTACAAGTTGACTT
Organism: Amphiura filiformis; assembly: GCF_039555335.1. Classification (NCBI taxonomy): domain Eukaryota; kingdom Metazoa; phylum Echinodermata; class Ophiuroidea; order Amphilepidida; family Amphiuridae; genus Amphiura; species Amphiura filiformis. The sequence continues at coordinate 43,400,106 of NC_092633.1, read as the reverse complement.
AATTAAGGCATAGAAGAATGCTCAAGAAGATTTTCTGAATGGATTTTTTGATCCAGAAACAGACTGCTCACATCAAATCCACAATTAGATTAGATTATCATTAATTAAGGCGTACTACACCCATATATTGGTTTTTTTTTTTTTTTTTTATGTCTAAACTATGCAAGGCATTAACAGCTGCTATCGGTATGATAGCGCTGATTGGTCTAAATAAATATTTTTTCATTTATAGCTAGGCGATATATGCACGGATCATGTGAAATAAAAAATATGAAAAAAAGAAGAAAAAAAGTGCTTTTAAACAATTGTAGTAAGTCATTTTAGCCCTATATATATTTTGTTTACTGTATCCTAGTTACTCAGATGCGTGTTTCATAACAAACCATGATTTATTCTATTCAGCATGTTCAAGTAGGGTACATGAATAGAATACATTAAATCCTTTGTTATACTCTCTATAGAAAATCTATTGGTGCATGCAAAATATATAAACACTTACACAATGGATGTATAGTCATTAGTCAATAATATTATAATGTGTTGTTAGGAGAAGAAAAGGCTATTAGGTCACCGTATGTCAGGTTATAGGTCAATTGGTTCAGGTCAAATTTAAGCATCAATTTTGAATACACATGTGAGAGTTTGTGATATCATAATGAGGAATAATAATTTTGATATTCTGTCTTTAACTGGATATATATCGAGAAGTGCAAGGTGGATATACTAATATACCTTGGGATGTAAATGGTGAGTACAGTTAAGAATGCCTAGTTGAGATGGATTTCACAAATAAATATAAAATAGTTACCAAAATCACAAAAGTATAAGCTTACGGAAAACTACCCAATATGGTGGTATAGGTGACAAGAAATACAATTTTTTCAACATTGCTGTAGTATGGTTGTGGTAACCTGTTACCTGTGGCTTAATTAAGTTTCAGTGAAATAATGTCGCAAGTTAAAAATACAAAATATAGCTCAACATTGAAAATAGAAGCATTTTAACCAGTTCCTTTTTTGATAGTTGTGGAGCACCAAGTTCATGAAGTCATAAAAGAAATCAGGAACCACTTATTCCCATTTTACATATCAACTTTATTTCCCTAACGTGTTAGCAACACATATCCAAAATTTTAACGAAATCCGTTGATAGTAAGCTTTCCAAAATGAAGTGAATTTAAATCATCAGTGATGTACCACCTTTTGGCTTCTACTTTTAAAAGCATGTAAGCTACGTTGATACCGATGCCACCAATAAAACGAGAAGATTTGCCCTTCATTTTGCATACCACTTTGTCCAATTTTTTTTTTTGTAATTTCTTCACAAAATGCAAAAAATGCAAAAAAAAAATCAATGGGTGTAGTACCCCTTAAGGCTATCAAAATATACATTACGGGAAACATGCATCAATTTAGAAGCAGGTTGTATTCCTAGATATTATTATGATTACGAGTCATTTGTGAGCTTTTCATTTATCGACCAAAAAGTTGCTTGGTTGTCCTCAACCACCTTGTAGGAGACTGAGTCGGACGGTCGGATTTTTGTTAAATATCATAGCCAAATTTAACTTAAGGTGCTGGAAGTGCTCTATTCATGTTTTAAATCACAATAATCAACATGCCTTTTGTTTGAAGTAAATCAGGTTTTCAAAATATATCAATTGTTTTTATCAATAATCAATAAAGTTAATGAGCTAAAATGACTGGAGAAGCTCATTTATATGTAATTTTGGCAAATATTTTGTTACAAATCCATGCATAAATGTTCAGGGTACTTTTATTTTGCATACTTTTGCCTTGAAATTGTTTCTAATAAATTATGTTCTTATGTATTATATAGTGAAGTGGCCCTCTAATTTGCATATTTGCATGATTAATTAGCATTTATGCAAATTAGCTCATTACTTCAGCAAGTTACTTTTATAGATGTACATTGAAAATGATTCTGCCTTCATAGGTGTTAATGTTCCCTTTAAAATCCCCTCCATTTTACTGGTGGAGAAAGTGCATATTCAATTATCGCATGGAATACGAGTACAGTTTTAGATAGTTACTTGAACTTTGAAGATAAGTGTTGCATCGTTGACGTCATAATATTCTTCCTTGATAGGTGCAGCAAGTGAATCAATGCTGACTGTCACTCAATGAACATAATTCTTCCTGAATACCAGCAATTTAGTATAAAAATAGGCGCATCCATACGGAGGGCTTAAGCATGGTTCTCGAGCAAAAACTTCAGGAAATCTGCCATGTGAATTGTCTCAAGGATTCCAACCCCTAAAGTTTGCCCCCAAAGTTATCCCAAAAAATTAAGTGGCTTTCTCGATTCCCCTGAGCGCGAGCGATCCTCAAGTGCTACCGCCATGTGAACGATACATTTTGCGATTCTCGAGTGCTGAGCTTAAACCATAATTATATTTAATATGGTTCAATATGGTGCAGCAATAGAGTTTCAAAGGTGAAGACATCAAGTATCGCAAAACTCAAGGATTCCAAACTTCCAGTTTAATCGTGTGGACACACACTCATGGATTGACTTAGGAATAGCAATTCTTAAGCACACCAAACCTTCAGAATTCTGTGACCGTTTGAACATGACTAATGTGATGCGAGTGTGGGGAAGCGCGGAAGCTAGTCTAGTATAGGTGGGGTATAGGTGATGATGATGAAGAAGATGCTCGCTTCTTTTCAACACCTCTTATGTATTAGAGGCCCGTGAAGGATTGGCGGGTCTTATTTATGACATGTTTGATGAAATTTGGTGGATTTACAAAATGTTTCCAACTACTCCGGTAAAAAATGTTCTGTGATTGTGATGAATCAGTCAAGCAAAATCTGACAAAGTTAAGAAAATTAATTTTTAAAAGTTTGGCAAGGTGAGAAAGAATGTTTGGGCTGCAGCTCTATGTAAATTCCAAGCTATACCATAGTGTGCCCTACATTTTGTATGGACAAGGTTTACTTGAAAATAATGGTATTAAAAATATTTTTTAGTAAAAAGATATTTGATAAACCTGTACCACCTGAAAAACAAAAATGCACCATTTTTAAAATCAAAATTATTCATGGTTGTAAAAATGCAAATCTATTGTGTGTGTGGTACACTGAATTTGTGAATTTTTATTGGTGGGGACTCAGTATATATTGGGATAATGTTTCGCACAAAGTGCATTGGGCCTCGGTACGCTTCACACATTATAACATTGACAACAACTCAAGATACTCCATAGAAGCATCAGTCTTATTTAATCCGACATGTTAAGGCGGGACGGAAGGGAGCATAACCTAGCCTTGACCTTTTACAAATTAAGCGTACTTGCTTGGATAATTCTATGATTCTGATGTTTTCCGGTAGTTGATTCCAGTACACATTCATATTGGAGCTAATTAAACGAATTGAATCTGTCCAGAAGAGGGGCAGCACATTTTGTCAGAAATGATTATAACAGAGAAAGCATGATCTCAACAGTGGATTGGGACTCGCTGATGCAAAGGAGAAATAACAAGGGTTAACATGATGCACATGATCTCTAGTAGATGGGTTGCCATCCCGGAAGAAACATTTTTACAGTTACTCAGGCCCATAGGCAATTTCTTTCTTTTATAGGGGGTGCAACTTTTGAAAAAGTGGACCTTTTTTTTTTTTAGAGGGGTGATTTTGTGAAAAGTGGACCTTCTTTGACCTTTTTGACCAAAAACATATAAAACATATATTTTTTGCTCACTACACTCGCAAATTGGGATTTTGGGGGATGTAGGGGGTGCAACTTTTGAAAAAGTGGACCTTTTTTTTCCAGAGAGGGGTGATTTTGTGAAAAGTGGACCTTGTTCTTTTACCTTTTTTGACCAAAAAACATTTTTTTTTGCTCACTACACTCAAAAATTGGGATGGGGGGACTGTTTAAAAAACTTTTACAAATTTAGGGTGTGTGTGGCCATACCCCTGCCCCCTCCCCCGCAAGGGCCTGTCTACAGCCATAAACCGCATTACCAAACATCACATCAAAGAACACCAATGCCCAATTGGTAGAAACTAATACTGAATGCAATCTTTCTTCCCAACTACATAAATAAAATTGGAAAAAAAATTTAAAAATAAATTTGCCAATAGAAATCTGTGAAGAGAAAAAATGCTGCAAATTGATCGCAGGCTAATTTTGGTATTCCAAACACTCTAAGCATCAAATGTCAAAAATCACACCCACACTTCCCACCCACACAAATGCGCAATATACCACAAGAAACTTGAGTGCTGTTAAATCAGCTGCTGTGTATTGTTTCTAAAAGAGAATAAAACAGGCAAAAGGATGGGCAAGTAAAACAAGTGTGCTCCATTAGTGGGGGATACTGGGAGGGTTGGTTGGCTGAATAAAAGAATAGTTTGCTGACAATGGCAGTGCTGGGGATTTGGAGGGGGCATTGAGGGTGAAAATGAATTTCAGGGAAGGCAAAATTGACCAATTTTGCGCAAAATTGTAGCAAAAAGTGGACATTTACGTGATTTTTGGGTTTTTGCCTCAAAAGTGGCGGGGGGGAGGGGCAAGAAAATGCAAATGCCCCCTTGCCCCCCAGCACCGCCACTGTTTACTGAACATCAATCCTTTATTTACATTCAATGATAAACTGTTAATAATATAATGTGATGCATTCAGACAAAATGAGTTGTTTGACAATATCAAAATAATTTTTTTAATTTCATTGTATGGAACCATGTCAGAGCTTTATTGTACTGAAAATCCCATAGCAATTGGACATTTGATTACAGAGATATAGCCTTTTTAGTGTTGTCCAAAACAATAAAACACAAAGGAAGTGGAATTCTATTATTAGCTATATCTCAAAATGAATATTTGTGACAAATGTCTCATCTTAATCGTATCAAAAATGCAGAAATTAATTCATAGAAGTGCCAAAATTTCATTTCAGTATTTTAGCAACAAACAAAATACACACAAAAAAAAGAAAAAAATGGTTTCGGTCTTATTTTGTACAGTAAAACTTTTCTGCATTTTTTTGTTAAATTGGGTCGGTCATAGCTAAAGGCGACACAACAATATTTATGTAGCCTAACAGATGGACACATTTTCCTCCAAAAATGGCCATTCCAGTTGAACTCCATATTCCCCCTATGGAAGACAATACTTTGATCTCCCACACAGGGGGTGTATATTTCAAATGGATTCGCTCATTCAGGTAGCCCCATTTGAAATTCACACTCCCTGTGTGGGAGATTAAGGGCATGGCTTCCACAGGGGTGTATGGATATCAACTGGAATAGCCTAATGCCCATTGTCTCTCATCATTAGCATCCTATTGTCATGTGACACTGTCATGTGACAAGTCCAATTAGTATCAGTCTTTTTGGTACCCCCTTGAGGTGATGCAATACCTATATTTAGTCAAGAAATGCAGAACACCTCGCCTTCCCTCCGTGACGGTATAACGCATTACACTCTGGTGAAGACGTCCATGTACATAAAGCCTGCAGTCCTAATAGTGTTTTACAACATATTACGTGTATGGAATGCTAATAGACATAGAAATCTATTTGTGATTGATGCAATTGATACCGCTACATGTGGCTGTAATACAAGACTATTGAGGAGATTTTCATTTCTTGGAGTGGTTAGAATTACATATATTTTTATAGGAATATGATAAATGCTAGAACATGATTGTGATGAGATTTTCAGATTCTGTTATGAATATGGATTGGTCAGAAACTTTTTGGGCCTTATAATTATAGAGATCTCACAGCCCTCCTGTATGAAAAATGATAATTTTAGGCTGAAATATTGGTATTGTTCGTCACCACAAATCCCTTCATATTCTGACATGTTCTATTAAAGTATGAAACATGTAACTTGTTTAAGTAATGAGATGCTGATCAAACTGTACATCTTACTTATAGTGCCAAACATTCTCAACCACCAGGACACGCTTCTTTAACCTCAATGTGCTTATACATTCATAGAATGACCTCTGAATGTATGGGAACAAAAACCTCATACTTCATTACTTAATGGTCAGCTACTGAGCTATGATTATTGAATGGGGGTCATTGAACCGTGCCATCGGGAACATGATCATTTTGGTGCATTAAAGTCGCGTTCACACGGTTATAGAATTCTTGAGGATCGGTGTGCTCAAGTATTGCGATTCCTAACTCAATCCCTGAGGTGTGTGTCAACACAACTCCATTGAAGCCTGGACCCGAGCCTGGAATCCTCAAGTTCGCAATGCCGATATCGTTATCTGGACGCTTACTGTGACCCATCTAGTGGTGCACCAAATTCAGCCATATTAAACATATTTAAACCAAGGTCATAGGTCAAGCTCAGCACTCGAGAATCCCAAAATGTATCGTTCACATGGCAATATCGCTCAAGCATCACTGTGAGAAATCCTAAATTTGGGGGCACACTTAGGGATTGGAATCCAAGAGTCAAGACTATTCACACGGCAGATTTCCCCAAGTTTTTGCTGGAGAATCGCTTTGCTTAAGCAAAAAGCCCTCGGTGTGTACGAGCATAGTGAAGTGTTCATTAGCAAATTGTTTTGATTGATTTAATAGAGTCACTAGTCACTTTGATGCAGACTATGTTGATTAAACTGAACAAGTTGTACCGGTGTTAATTTCATTTGGTTAATAACATGAACATAGAAATTAATTTGGGCTATTGGATTGCCCGGGGGGGGCACTCACATTTCCCAGCTATACGGGTATGTGCCGCGGCGACGACCCCCTTTTTCAGAGCCACTGGCCGTTCCTTAGACCCTCTGAATTCATTGTTTGCCCGCTCTGAAGCCCCAAAATTTTTCTAGCCGTTCCATAGACCCTCAGATCATCGATTTCCGCTCTCATCGGCATCTTGAGAGACGCGTGTTTTCTGTCCTACTATTTCAAGCCCAAAAGCAGACCCAAAAGCTACTTTTGCGAGCCCAAAAACTTCAAAGGGAATTTTCCATTAATTTCTTCCCCATTGAAACACATTGTAAGGAATAAGGTGAACTTTGGGTGGGATTTTGGGCTCCTTTAGTAGTGGCAACACTGGTTGACTGATTGATAATAAATAAACATTGCAGCAATGCCGATCGCGAGAGTCCAGCTGGTGAACATTTAGCTAGAAATAAATGATTTTGAGATCTCTTTTTGGAATAAAATTGCCAAATATGAGGAAAAGTACCTTAATAATTATGTACACATCCTTGCAGCTCTCCATAAACAATGAATTAAAAGGTAATTTACGATCTACTGGTCTAGTAAAATCGGGAGTGGAATGGCTGTCAAATTCTGCACACTTCACTCAATCATCTCATGGTATAAGCATGACAGTTCAATATAGTCTAAATGTTTTTCTATTCGGCACTGAAAAAAATAATTCTTGTGGGTTTGTTTTTATGGTGGGCTTTTGTAATGCTGCTATAATTATCAGTAGGCTAATAGCATAGATTGTAGGTCTACAGGGTCTAGTAATTTTGATTTGAATGCTGTTTTGCTTTGTTGAGGTTTCCATCGTAAGCTATCGTAGCTCATCGTAATGGGCCAAACCAGACCTATTTTGCATTAATGATTTTTCTGATTAATAATTTAATGCACAATTCAAAGTGAAATCGATTCCTTCAAAAATCTGTGGCAAAAACGCAAACAAAATTGAACCCTGGTTTGGCCTCGGGTTTAGTTTCCGAGATTTTTCAGATTTTGGTGGCCGATCAGTTCCCAAGACCCCCCTTTTGGCCAGTCAATCAGTTCCCAAGACCCCCCTTTTTGACCGGCCAATCAGTTCCCTAGACCCTCCTTTTTGGCTGGCCGATCAGTTCCTTAGACCTCAAGTTCGAAACTGGCGGTGGCACACCCCTACCAAAAAAAAATTCGAGTGCCCCCGGGTTGGATTGTTGTGTCTATTTCTTGAAGCACTTTGGATCATTTATTTTATTCCTTGTTATAGCTATCAAGTGATGACAGATTTAAAAGAAACTGTCCTGCTTCTTGATAAAAATTGGACGTTTTGTGAAAATCACGTATGATTCGAGAGACTCCTTAATAACTTCTTAAATTAATTCAACTGAGATTGTTGTCAGTGTTGTCTCATATCCCTGCTAATAGCTACTGGCTGGCCAAAATGATGGTTAAACAAAAAACAAATTGTGCGTTTGTAAAATCGCACATCAAGCTGACCTTAATTTGAATGAACTCTTGACCAGTAGCGGTATTTCTTACTGGGCACTCTAGTTATTTCAGCCTTAAACTGTGTGTTGGTTTACTTAATTTGTCGATAAATTTAAGGAGAGTAGTGCCCATTTGCTGCGGAGGAATATTGATAGCATGGTGGCAATAAAACGGTGTGATTTTACAGCATCCAGTAGATATCCAATTGATTTGTAGCTAGAAGTGAGCATCGATTGCCGACTGATGTGCTATGCTACCTACTTGAGCCTCTCTGAGACTGATGTGCCGTACTACCCACTGTAGCCGGCTGGCCTCATCTTGGGTTCCTCCAGATGTGGTGAAAAGGTGTATCTACTATAGGATGTATCTACTATATAAACAGGTTAACTTGGAAAATGTTGTAATGTACAAAGATATTAAAACAATGTTACTGTCTTTTGGCGCAGGTGTCAACTGTAGATGACTAGTTTTAATTCTTTTTTTATTAAAAAAAATCAGTATTAGACATTTAATGATCATATTTGGAATCAGCATGTAAAATGCATTAAAATGAGTACAAACAAGTCTAGTATTTAGCTCAGTGATTCTTAAGATAACTCTTGATATTTTGAGAAAATATCTTGTAACTTTTACTTTGTATGTTGAAGCCCATACCTAGCACACAGAGCATTAACTGTATGGAATATACTTTGGCAAAAGAAAGTTTCCTCCTCTTAACACCTTTACAGTTGACATACTTTTACCATGTGAAATGTTGACCAATTCTAGGGCAGAAGGAAGAAAATTGTTAGTGATATAAATGTCAGATACAGTCTTTTACCATAGGGCCATTACTACCCACTATTATAGCCCCCCGTTCTTGTTCCTCCACCCTGATGGAGCCAGGCAAAAGTATTTCTAATTTGTTGTGAGGGGAGAGAAAATTGAAATTCACATCACTATAGGTTGTGAATATGCTCAGACAGGTTGCATTTTTCAAAAAAATTTGTGAAAGTGAAAACTTTTCACTATTTTTTATTTTCACACTGTTTAGTTGATGCAAAATTAAGTTTATTCAAATTTATTATAAGGTGCTTGAACCACTTATAAAACCCATAACACTTCTAAAGCATAATATGGTTGCATATATGTTCAAACGTGAAAAAATAATCATGTGAAAAATTCAGATGACGGTTGCAGAGAAAGGCAACACAGAGGAAAAGGGAGAACTGACAAGTAAATGCTTGTTAGTATCAGTAATTTAAATGTTAAAAACCGAAGTGTACTCGATTTTAATGCTCTGTGTGCTAGCCATAGGCTTCAACATAAAAAGTCACAAAGTTGAGATATTTTCTCAAAATATCAAGAGCAATCTACTGAACCAATAGTTTGAACCAATACCAATGGCTTGTTTGTACTCATTTTAGTGCATTTTGCATGCTGATTCCAAATATGGTAATGTAAATTTTTAAAAAAAATTGAAACTTGTCGTCTGCAGTCGACACCAGTGTGGTAAGTTAAATAACACAGCAGAAAACAAATTTCTTTACAAAAAAATGAAGAATTCCTGTCTCGGCATGTATTTATATAGTTTACCTCTATAGAAAATATAAGAAAGCAAATGTTAAGATGTATCTGAAGAGACTGAAGTTGGAATTTTTTCTTTAATTTATTTGTGATTTTAGAAGAAGTAGAAACATACAAAACATTTGACGAAAATATGATATGGCAAGTGTGTGTACTTGAAATTTCAAGACTCGTATTTATATAAAACATAAATGTATGAGTCGTTGTCCTATTGGTGGGAGCTTGTACAAGTGCAGGTTATGATATCAATTGATCAAAACATGCTTCTTCTTCATCTGGTGACATTCACACCTGGAATTCTCTCAGTCGGTGTTGTTCCATCTATTGCACTTGCCCACTTCTCACATCTGTCAAAGAGGACACCCTATTGGTATGTACAGGGTCATTCAGGTCCAGTTAATTTTCTCAACACAGAAAATACCAATTTGCCTTTTCTTTGGTAATTATTTGAAGTTGATTTCCCTGATAAGAAATAGAGCTTTTGGAATTGTTTCAAGAAGTATTTGTTATGGTAATAATGACATGTTTTGTGACTTTCTCCATTGAGTACAACAGTAAGCGTCATCTTCGTATCAGGGTGTTCGAGATGGAACAGCCAAATCCTGGCAAAAATAACCAATGGGAAGAAGCAATCTATCGCAAGTGACGTCATGCCGACCAACCAAATCAAACAGCTATTCATACCTGACTGTTTAATGGAATTTTTTTATTTAAGAGTTTCTATTTTGAATGAAGTCCTAAAGAAGTGGGTCGCTAACCATCTGTTCGTGTTGTTTTGATATGATGTATCATTATGTTATAGGCTGATTGCATGTTATGTTTAAGCCATCATAATCAGAGTTACATTTTATTGGAAGTAGCAAGGCACATATGGGTTGGCGATATAGGATGCTATTAGTACTCCGACCAATTTTTATTTTCAAGCTGTTTCTTTAATTACGAGATGATGATGATTTGTTATTGGTGTATAAGGTGCAAATGAGAAAATAGCCACACCGGTCTCCAGAATAGAGGACTCTGGTATTTGGGTATCGCTACTCAGACATGGTTATGTTTGTAAATATTGAACAACACGTGCCATAGAGAGAGAACTTTCATTTGTTCATCCTGAGAGCTCTGAGAAAATCAAATCAAATTTGGAATTCCCAGTGTCCCAAAATAAGACAGGCAAATTTTTGCCAAAATTTTTGGGAATTCCCAAGCCTGAAATAAAAAGGTGTCTTTTTCTTGGGAATTCCCATGTATTCTTTAGGGTTGTGAAAATAATGACCTTTTTTTTTTTTTTTGGGGGGAGATTCCCAGAGCAAAAAATGGGAACATTTTTGGGAATCCCATGTCTTCTTTAGGGGGAGTGCTTTTAATTTCTGGAATATCCCAATGGTTTAACAAATCATGTTGCTGCTCAACACATACTCAGAAAAGATGACATTTTAGTTAGCAAATGTCGAAATGACAGAGTCCAGTATCAGCCTACACTATGCACATTTTATTTGTTAAATTACATCTCAATAATAAGATATTTTTGCTTTAATTGTAGAACCTCCGCAATTCAATGACTCTTCAATAAGTTCAATTTACATGAGATTTTCATAAATCTATTGGAAGCTTTTGATTTTAACCTTGGCCTTCTTGTGCACCCATGTATGGGGTTGTTAATTACAACCACGCCTGAACCAAAACAACACACCATTCCAAACGTGCACAAGGAGAAACTCGTCGTCTGTGAGTCTCGCGCATAAACTTGTATAATATCCATACTTGCAATGATCATCCGTATTTACACAGACGCTGTGTATGAATGTTATTGCAACTGATCATGTTCTCGTGGGTTTGATTACCTTAGTAAATCAGGCTGAATATCCTAGAAATAATAGCCAGCAATGAGGCCAACCTTAGCTACATGTAAATTGCCTAAGAGCAAACTTGAGTTTGAATGAATGAAATAAAGACATACACATTTATTATATAGAAGAGATGTATCTTTTTGCTAGGGGTGATATGTGGAAATAAGAACTAGGCCACTAATTAGTTGTTCTGGGTTGTGCTTTTGTCTCAAATCCATATTTGAATTACTATGTCATGGCAGGGTTAACACTCCACGCGGATGCCGACTGCAGATGACAAGTTTTTTAAATCAATTTCAGAATTGTAAATTGTTATGACCATATTAGGAATTAGCGTGAAAATTGCATTAAAATGAGTACAACCAAGCTTTTTATTGGTTCAGTGATTCTTAAAATTATGAGAAAAAAACTTTTTATGTTGAAGCATATGGCTAGCATGCAGAGCATTTATAGTACAAAGGTATTTATGAGTTGCTGTCTACTGAAGATAGCATACAGTGCATTAATAGCACAAAGGTATTTATGAGTTGCTGTCTACTGAAGATAGCATGCAGAGCATTAATAGTACAAAGGTATTTATGAGTTGCTGTCTACTGAAGATAGCATGTAGAGCATTAATAGTACAAAGGTATTGATGAGTTCTGTCTACTGAAGATAGCATGCAGAGCATTAATAGTACAAAGGTATTGATGAGTTCTGTCTACTGAAGATAGCATACAGAGCATTAATAGTACAAAGGTATTTATGAGTTGCTGTCTACTGAAGATAGCATACAGAGCATTAATAGTACAAAGGTATTTATGGGTTGCTGTTTACTGAAGATAGCATGCAGAGCATTAATAGTACAAAGGTATTTATGAGTTGCTGTCTACTGAAGATAGCATGCAGAGCATTAATAGTACAAAGGTATTTATGAGTTGCTGTCTACTGAAGATAGCATGTAAAACATTAATAGTACAAAGGTATTTATGAGTTGCTGTCTACTGAAGATAGCTTACCAGAGCATTAATGGTACAAAGGTATTTATGAGTTGCTGTCTACTGAAGATGGCATACAGAGCATTAATAGTACAAAGGTATTTATGAGTTGCTGTCTACTGAAGATGGCATACAGAGCATTAATAGTACAAAGGTATTGATGAGTTGCTGTCTACTGATGATAGCATGCAGAGCATTAATAGTACAAAGGTATTTATGAGTTGCTGTCTACTGAAGATAGCATGCAGAGCATTAATAGTACAAAGGTATTTATGAGTTGCTGTCTACTGAAGATAGCACACAGAGCATTAATAGTACAAAGGTATTTATGAGTTGCTGTCTACTGAAGATAGCATACAGAGCATTAATAGTACAAAGGTATTTATGAGTTGCTGTCTACTGAAGATAGCACACAGAGCATTAATAGTACAAAGGTATTTATGAGTTGCTGTCTACTGAAGATAGCACACAGAGCATTAATAGTACAAAGGTATTTATGAGTTGCTGTCTACTGAAGATAGCATACAGAGCATTAATAGTACAAAGGTATTTTTGAGTTGCTGTCTACTGAAGATAGCACACAGAGCATTAATAGTACAAAGGTATTTATGAGTTGCTGTCTACTGAAGATAGCATACAGAGCATTAATAGTACAAAGGTATTTATGAGTTGCTGTCTACTGAAGATAGCATGCAGAGCATTAATAGTACAAAGGTATTTATGAGTTGCTGTCTACTGAAGATAGCATACAGAGCATTAATAGTACAAAGGTATATATGAGTTGCTGTCTACTGAAGATAGCATGCAGATCATTAATAGTACAAAGGTATTTATGGGTTGCTGTCTACTGAAGATAGCATGCAGAGCATTAATAGTACAAAGGTATTTATGAGTTGCTGTCTACTGAAGATAGCACGCAGAGCATTAATAGTACAAAGGTATTTATGAGTTGCTGTCTACTGAAGATAGCATGCAGAGCATTAATAGTACAAAGGTATTTATGAGTTGCTGTCTACTGAAGATAGCATGCAGAGCATTAATAGTACAAAGGTATTTATGAGTTGCTGTCTACTGAAGATAGCATACAGTGCATTAATAGCACAAAGGTATTTATGAGTTGCTGTCTACTGAAGATAGCATACAGAGCATTAATAGTACAAAGGTATTTATGAGTTGATGTATACTGAAGATAGCATACAGAGCATTAATAGTACAAAGGTATTTATGAGTTGCTGTTTACTGAAGATAGCAGTTGCTCAAGGTTTAGATTGATGTGAAATAGAATTTGGGCTATTTTGAGAAAAAATTGAGATGTCATCTAGAAAATGTTAAAAAATGTAATGAAATAAACTACATTGCAAATAAATTTATGACTTGAATTGATGTTTGGTCATTTTACATTTGTATCATAGCATCATATCAGGTTTCAATAATATGCCAGTTCTGATATTTCAAAAAGCAGATCAAGAAACCAGATTGAGTTTCTAGTTTGTTGGAAAACAAAAAGCATTGTAAATGATTTGTGAATTCCATTTTCCATTGGCCTAATTTCAGAGAAGTTACCTAATACATGTTTGTGGTAGGTAGAGAGAGAATCAGAATTGATGTAATATGTGACCATCCACCACAAAATGGTAGTAAAGTCGGCTCTAGATCATTTTCTGTATTATTTGCAGATTTTGAAATAATGCATTTTCAGCTTTACAATGACACCTCAACCAACTTAATCGGACAGCTGGAAGTGAAGTTATGGTTCATCAAAGGTCAAATTCCTAATATATTTTACATAGAAATCCATATACTGTTTTTGATTGTATCTTAAAATAGAAAATGCAGACTTTCCGACCAGTCTGTGGTGGATGGGCACATACGTACACCAGCTATTATTGCTGACTCAGTGAAATTGAGATGGTGTAGCACACACTGATCGGATTATAATCACAAATCCTCTCGGTGCTAGCTGCTGATGTATTCATAGGTTTTATCTTGGGACTTGGCTAATTTGTAAAAGAGATAATAAGTGGCTAATGATTCTAGCATCCAAACAGATCCTTTGTCGACAGTGTGTCTGACATATACACAGTATTAATGTGCAGGATCTTTATCAGAGAATTAAATCAACTTCAGGGATAATTAGAGTTACAAGATGTGGGCACCTGTTTGCAATGGTAAATAGAGTTATGATTTTGCAATGGAAAATACAACAGAAGCTCTTCTAAAGATATATATAGCAATGTATACAATAGTAAGAACTGTGTACTGAAGATAGTGCATAATATAGGTTCTTGCTGTCTTCTGAAGATAGCCGAAGACGACACTAAATACAGTAGACCGTGCTGTCTTCTGAACTATGCAACAAAGAGTGCACTCTTATCTTACTGATTATTGCTGTAAAGGAAATACAAGTTTCGATCTACTTACAATGCTATCTTCTGAAAATAACACTTAATTCAGCAGAAGCTGTTATCTGCTGAAGATAGCACTACAGGCCACAAAAGTTGCTCTTGTGTTATCATGGTTACAGCAGGTGTTACTATCTCAAGAACCACTGATGCAATACTAGGCTTGTTTGGACTCATTTTAATACATTTTGCATGCTGATTCCAAATATGGTCACGAAAATATACAATTCTGAAATTTTTTGAATTAAAAAAATGAAACTTATCATCTGCAGTCGTCACCCGTGTGGAGAGGTCAAGTAGCATGGCTTCACAATATTTTCATGATGATAGTGATGTTACTACTGATGTATACTTATTTTCTTATGTATGGCTTTTAAAGTAAGTTATTGATTTGTCTGTGAAAATGACAAGAAGCTGATTTCTACTGAAGATGGCACTATGTATGTGTATCTTGTTCCTTTCTACTGAAGACAGCTATCACTTAATACAAAATGCTGCGATCTACTGTAGATATCACTTCATACAACATGTTGCTATCTACTGAAGATAGCACTAAATATAAATACAACAGAAAATGTTGTATGTACTGAAGATATTGAATATAGATGATCAGGATGACTAGTAGCCTAAAATACCAACCAATGCTAGCTATCTACTGATGATAGCACAACTGAAGTTAAGGCCATCTAAAGACAGTAAAAGAATGTATTGGATGATATAAAATCGTTGATTTGATCTTAACCTTTTTTGGTACTCGGGTGTTCTATTATGATAATTATGCTATGTTTGTTGTGTGCTGTATGCATACATTAGGTTAACCCTCCACGCAGGTATTGACTGCATATGATAAGCCTGAACTTTTTTTAATTCAAAAATTTTTAAATTTTCATGACCATATTTGGAATCAACATGAAAAATTCATTAGAATGAGGACAAACAAGCCTAGTATTGGTTATGTGGTTCTCAAGATACCTTTTGATATTTTGAGAAAATATCTCAAACTTCAGGACTTTTTATGTTGATGCCTATGGCTAGCACACAGAGCATTAAAAGCTCCTCGTCTTACCGCATGGTCTGTTAAATACATCAAGCTTCTTGTAAATAAAACCAGAGTGCATGTTTACCACCCCGCACTTCCTATGCCAGCATATATAATCGTCCTGTGTTGTTGTATTATGAATAAAAGCACAAAACATGTGCATTTCTCATTATTAGAAGTCATTTAAAGGCTACTTAAGTTGAAAGATAAGTTGAATAAGTTTTGGTGAACGTGGTATAGTAGGGAGGTTTCTTGGAAACGTGATAATCAAAGAGGAAGTGGGTGGGTGGGTGGGAGTTACATTTATTTTGAGATCGTGTTGCCTTTTAAATTGAATACTAGGCTGGGGATTTTTAAATCAATTATTTTCAATGTATTGTAAATAGTGACTGTAATGGGTAAAGCATTTGTTGTATAGAATCCCACTATTAAACATTGCTGTGCATTTTAAGTGGAGAAAGATTTGTTTTTTAACAGTTGTTTCACTTGTTATAGTTTCAGCTAATAATTACCTGATGCAACTATTCTAAAAACCACCTATCAGTTGAAAACATTGCTAAAAAATCTATTTGCTTAGAAAAACAATTATTTTTTATACAATCAAAACTGATACTTCGATAACTGTTTGTTTAAATATCAAGTATCATATTTTTTTTTCAAATTTAATTTTTAATTTTGATTTATCAAAGTATCTCCCAATCCTGATTCATACTTAGTCAAAATAAGACACATTTTTGACACATAGTATATATTCCTGCGATAAATCAAAGTATTACCACCAACGCAACAAGAGGCTAGCAGGAAATTATCAGTAATACAATATTAAAAGTAATCTGTTTTGTGCTTGTGTTGGGTATTATGCAAAATATATTTGCTATTTTGAGGTTTGTATTGCATGAAGTGGGATGACGTTGATTAAATCATTTTTGTTTGTCTTACAGGCAGAAATGTATTTATTGCTTTGCATGCATAGGCTTCAACAACAAGTCACAAGTTTGAAGATACTTTCTCAAAATCAAGAGTTATCTTATGAACCACTGAACCAAAATTAAGCTTGTTTGTATTCATTTTAATCCATTTTTCATGCTGATTCCAAATATGGTCATAAATTTCAAAATTTTTGAATTAAAAAAAAATTGATTGTCATCTGCAGTCGACACCCACGTGGCGAGATGCATTTCACATTTTGCTGTTTTCCAGGAATGGGCCTCAAATTGAAAATTCACATTAAGGTAATTGAGTGGTAGAGGATAGCTTTATTGTTGCAACATCAATGTGACAATGTTTTTAAAAGAGATGAATATGATGATCAAGGCTATTCTCACAATGTTTTTAAATATGGATCACATCTGGAGCAATTGAATCCAGATCAGTGCAGAAAATGGGTGATTGTTACAGTGAAAGTGGACTAAACAGGTCCATGTCCAGATCTGGATTAGGAAGCATGATATGAACATGTGAATGGCATTGAGACCAGCTTAGATGGTGGATCACACTTACCATGAGATAATACTGAGCTGTGTTAAGTAGATCTGTTCTCACTTACGTTTCAAGGTTAAGCTTAATAATTAAACGTGATATCGTCTACGTCCTCGTCAAGTGCTACATCTCTGCTTAGGCAGGATGAAAGTAGCGATGCAAAAATGAGAGAGAGGAAATTTCAGGATGCGGAAAATTCAAATGGGTCATGTAAGCAGACACTGTCAGACATCAAACGTGCCGTTGGATCATATCGGCACATTTTTTTAACTCATCGCGTAAGTTGCCTTGATAGTCAAATCTATATGTGATTGGGTTGCTCTAATAATGACACCAATTTGCTTTTGATGTTAGATATGTATAAATTATGTGTTAGACCTTAATTTAAGAAGATACGTTATTGTGTGCCTGGGTAATTGTACTTTAGTGGCACTGTGAAGTAAAATTATACAAATGTTGCAAAGTCTTTTGACCCTTGTAAACAAAATGCTTTTATAAATGAGAGGCGAAGGAAATGTTAATTTCAATATTAATCGTGAAAGCTTTATATAATAGGGAGATGAATGAAGCAAAGTATGGAGAATATTGTGGAAAATAAACTTTAGAAATTATAATATTTTCTTCAAATTAATAAATTACCAAAACTATTTTCTTTGCTTTCTCCTTCTTTAGAGTCCATTAGAGACCAAACTTATAATCAGTTAAAATGTTGTGTGAACAATTTTAGGAGGAAATTGAAACAAAAAATCAATCAAAATCAGAATAAAACGTACTGCACATTTTTGTGAGAAATGTGCAGTTAGTATCATACAAATATTCTTTTTCAATTCAAGTCAAAATTAAAATCCTTAAATAAAACATGCAATCTTTGAGTGCGATGTGCGTTTATATTTCTTCTTGTTTAAATTTTAACAGGAAGTTTGCATGAATGGAAATAGTATTCTTCAAAAGATACCAATATATTTATGAATTTCCCAATTTCTAAGAATAGTCTATTAACTGTCATTCCCCTGTATAGTTGTTTCCTGACCCTCTTTTACATTTCCAAGCTTTATGAAACAAAATTGTTTCTTTCATTTGTATTGCTTAAGGGCTTGGATACGTTTGCACAGTATTTTTTTTTTTTTTTTAGAGCACATCAGACGTATAAAATTGCATTCTGAATACGAAGAATGTCTTTCTGATATCAAATAATTTGATTTTTTTTTAAATTTAGGTCTTCGGGGAAAAATGTGTATCTTTAAAATTTTCAAATCGTCATCGGCTTTTCCTCCCAGCTACTGCTACATACACTAAGTAGATTTATAAATTTTACTTTGACTTTGAGGACTATTAAATATGAAAAATAAAAAAAATATCAATTTTTAATAATTTGCCATAAAATGTGTTTTATATCACCAATTTTTAAAAAAAATCAAAATTACTTGATATCAGAAGGACATTCCTTGTATTCAGAATGCAATTCGATATGTCTAATGTGCTCTCGTATCCCACAAAAAATACTGTGCAACCATTGCTATCAGATCCCTTAAGGAGAGCAGAAAGAAAACAAAGGATAAGAAGATCTGGTAAACATGATAAAGGAAGTGAGAAAGAAAATGTGTGGTACAGAAATGTTCAGAGTGTATCTAAAAGTGCTTTTAAAATTTTATTTTGTTAATTGCAATTATAAATATTATTTGATATGAGATGACGAGATTGGTATATAACGCGCCTTTTCAAACTACTATTTACACCATCTGGTAGAAAACCAGGCTTTTTCGGTGCAAAATGAAAGCTTAATTTAACATTTTAATAATTTATGTGTTCGTTAATCCGACATGATTAAATTGAAATGAATAAATGAAAAACGCTATTACCTTCCATTCGTTAACAGTAATTACTGGAAGCTACCGGTGGGAATATCCTATAGCAAATTGGCATATTAGTTACATTATTATCAATTTTCAAATTACTCCATTCATATTTTAATTAATTAACGAAGACATAACATCAATCAAATTTGACGGAGATGTGATTTGCCTCAAAAAGGCATCCACTAAGCATCTCATGTGCTATATTTGATCAAATAAGACACGTATCAGAAAACCCATATTTCAAATTTCCAAAGAATTTCTCTTGATTATTTTTTTCATCATTACCAGTGGTGTGATTTTGACACACCACTCTAGTGACCTTTTAATTCCATCATTAGTCACATGGCGTTATAATAGTTCTACGAAACGGCACGGTACACTGGACCAGAATGCAGCGAAATTTAATATAATGCTCGCATTGCGGCACATTTGTCTGTGTCGTATAGACTAAAAGAATGCTGCCGTGTTGCACGGTGTTTTGGCATAAGATCTTATGAATGTTAATTAAAATCGATACTCCCTGGCAGCTCGACATGTTCATATTTTATTTCCGTTTCAAAAGATTGCTGGAATTTTGGTTCATGCAAGGCCTTTGGGAGGTTTGACACCTGATGGTGTTTGTTATAAATGTGATGAAATATGAATAAAGAAACGTTTTATTTAAAGACGCAATCAAATCTGTCAATCTTGCGCTGAGAGAAAAACAACACATTAAATTATGTTCTTTGATCGAACAAAAAGACTTGCAATGTTATGCACCAGATTTTTTTTCTGTTCAGTTATTAAAACTAATTTACTTGCTGTCTGCAGTTATTAAAACTAATTTAATTGCTATCTACAGAAATAAGCAATTATGTTCCAAATGATACTATCAATGAAGCTTACAAATTGGTTATGCCATATGAGCTTTGATTTGTTTAATTGATCATTTGTTCTTCATACAATGGATGTGTGTGGAATATTCACTGCACAAGTGGAAATATATTAAATTTTGATTATTCCTCTAGCAAGTCACTATAAATAATGATTGAGTATTATATCTTTAAAAGATCAGATCTGGCAGTTGGTGTGATTATTTTTCCTGTTTTCTTTCATAGCCAATTAAAACTGTCTCTGTATTACATTAAAATTTGTTAAATATAGTGCTGGGAGATGTTTAATTTCAAGGTACATATTTCCTACAAAACTTTTTTTCTCCAAGAAAACTAGCAAGAGCCATTCAATACATGTCTGGCCAAATGGTCATTCCCCTGTAGTTTTCCCCAGGCTCGCTTTCTTTAAAAGTTTTACAACTTCTTTATATAATTGTTGATCTCAGCATCCTACAAGCTTTTTAAGAGTCACAAACAGATTATGATCATGAAGCTACTTCCAAGATTTACCATTGTGAAATTTTTGCTTTCATTCAAAACTAGCCAACTTGCCCTTGAGGAGTGTTAGCACAGAGGGTCTTAAAATAACTCTTGGGAAAAAAAGTTACTTTTTTGACTTTGTATTATTTTGAGCAAAGCGGACTAGAAAAACTTGCTCAAACTTCTCGAGAGTGTACATTATAGATGTATGACATAAACAAAGTGTCAGTTGTTGTATTCTAACCCTAACACTACTAGACCGTACAAAACCATACAGCACAAAGCGACTCCAAGACCATGCAGAGCGCACACCACTAAATAATCGTCCCATTGAAATACACAGGAAAATACAAGAAAGTAAGTTTGTTTTTCTACCCCATGTAACAACATTTTTAATATTTTGATCAAACCATCGTCTTAAATAAAGATTAAACTTTTATTTAAATTTGATTTTTTTGGGACAAGTTAAGACAAATTTGAGACATATGAACTCCTGAACAGCGCCATCCCGAATTTCAGCCGACACTCTCGCCTCCTTACCAGTTCCGGCCATGATATTGTTTCGAGGGCCTATTACCCATACACATTCGATTCAGAACATTTTCTGAACAGATTTGTAATGTGATCAGATTGCTATAATCATGCATGCCAAAACTATATAGGCACGAAATGGTTGTGCAGGCGACGGTCACATGTAGCTTGCTATACCTGTTCTGCTTCTGGGCAGCCGAGGGGATGGGTCAATTCCCGGACGGGCAAATGGAGGGTCAATTCCCGGGCAGGAAAAAAACTTTTCTCTTCATCTTCTTTCTTCCTTCCTTCCTTCCTTTCCTTCCACTTCAGCAAAAAGCAGAGAGGGAGTTTTGGGGTTAATTAAATGAAAATCATCTGCCGGTAGTTTTGCCACTAATGCTATACAGATTACAGTGTGTAGGCCTATATGAGCATGTGATGTCAAATTTATTCATACATGTTAGACAAACATCTGGACTTTGTATCAATGAATCATGACGATTGTATCATTTCTCAAATGTCATGCTTTTCAAATGCGATCAATGTAATTCCACATCTTCACCTAATGGTATTTGCTCATCGTCTTGTGAACGCAGGAATAACGAAACACTTGCAGAGATAACTTATAGGTGCTATATATTATCTCAACAACAACAAAATAACATAGCTACATTCTAGACAATTGTAAGTACTGTACAATCAGGAACATACACATGATTTTTAGGGGGGGGGGGCAATTTTGTGAAAAGTGGACCTTTCTAAAATTATGACCTTTTTAGATGAAGCATAAAAAACTTATTTATAAATGAAGCTAAAAATTGCTTATGTTTTGATTCTGTTTTTTGTTAAATTAAAGGAATGAATTAAAGTTATGAATTGAATACCATAATATTGTCAACATAAGGCCTAAAAAATAGTTTGATTGGCGTAACCCGACCGACCCTAAAAATAGGCACGACCCTAGAGACTTTTGATTGTTTTTTTGCGCAAAAAATAGAAAAAAATTAAATTCAATTTTTAAAAAGGAACCAAAAAGTTCCAAGGTCTTTATCATACACAATTTACCACTTAAAATGTTGGTTTTTTTTAATTGCCGACCGACCTACCCAATTTTTTTTTTATGTTACGCCAATCAAACATTTTTTTTCTAGGCCTAACTTTGTTGTGTAGGATGTTGTGATGCAAATATAAAGTATACTCCTGAGGCAGCCATGACATTGTGTAGGTACATCTTCTTGGATACTGGTAGCATACAAGGTTCATTGGCAATCACCTTATTCCAATCCAATATTTAGTGCAACAATCCTTTATTAGTCGTTGGTGAAATACATTAATTACCACTCTGTCTCAAGTCACACTCATCAATCCTGAGAAGCATGTCTAAAGCAGACCAATCACCTGAAACAGATTGCAAAATGCGCTGGTATATGCCATACCCCTGTGGAAGATTTAAGAAAAGTGCTCCACAGAGGGAGCATGTTTTTCAAATGGATTTTGCTAGGGTTAATTATTTAAAAACCCATTCTCCCCTTGGCTTTGTCTATATCTTGCACAACTGGAGTGAGTTTTTCAAATGGAAGTTATATTCTATTTGAAACCTATACTCCCTCTGTGGAAGACTTTAGCTAAATCTTCCACAGGGGTAGTGTGGATTTCAAATGGAATAGCCCAATGCTAGTGAATTTTGGCAAGTTTGGTGGGTGCAATTCGTGGAGTTTTGAAATGCATTATTTGCAAGATGATTGTGCAAGTTAGGCCAATGAAAGTCAATTCCTAGTTTTCCGTTACATAATTTTTCATGACTGTGTAGGTGACCATTTCATTATTCATTATTTTATACCATTTCATTATTGCATCTGTTCCAGGCATAAACCAATAACTACCCATGTATACATGTGATAAATCACAGTTTGTAGTTTACAGATGTAGTTTACAACCACATGATATGAAGGTGATTGTACAACTATTATCAAAAGTTTCATAATATATTTTACTGGATGAGATCAGAGCAGATCAAAAAGTGAGGGACAGAGAATTGAGTGGGTATTCATTATTAATTCATTATTATCCATATACATGTTCCTACTGCAAAGAAAATCCCTGAAAATCAACAGAAAGAGATTTATGATATATTTAAAACCATAATTATTTATTTGTATGTTGAAGTTTGTTAGAAATTAACATTTTATTCAAAATAATGAAATATTTGGTCGGCAATTGTTTTTGAGCGGAGTAGGGTAACGGGAAACTAGGAATCGACTTTCATTAGCCTTATAAGCAACAATTTATAGCTTTTAGGATTGCTATTATTGAGGGGGCACATTTTGTATCTGATGGAGCAACACACACCCCCTCCCCTGACGCTACACGACTGATTTCTGACGTTACACCACTGATTTGAAAGTAAAATTGATTGGTAAATTGCAGAAGTAGCCTCGCTGCTTAGGGCAGTAGTATTAAAATAAGCTGCAGTGAACAAGAAAAAAGAAAAAGATATTTGATAATTATTACATTGTGAATAAATAGAATTAGATAAGTTTTGAAACAATCTGTTTCACTTGCAATTGCAACAGAAATAAATATACCAAATAACATTTTCAAATATCCAACTCAATTTTTGTATTTCTCTGTGATAGATAGATTCACTTGTTTTTTAAGCATGGCAAACTAATTAGTTCTACTTGTTTTACTTTCCACTGATCCAACCTGCAGTAGGCCATCCATCCATCTATTACTTAGCCTTATGCAAGCGTTCACTCACCGTGCAACGTGCTTCCCTCCGTTGCGCTGTAAATTATGCACGTCAAACAATGGTACCAACCAACGTGATGAGTTGAACATTACACAATTTAAATACATCAATTATAACTTGACTAGAGGTTAAGAGATCGCTGATTACCGATCACAAGGCGTGTACAGCACACTGTTTGCACACTCTGAGACAAAACGTGATTATTGCTTATTAACTAGAAAGATCCATCATGTTACACCGTCGGAAATTGAATTAACAAGTGGACAATGGATACCGTGTGATTTAATCCCATTATTGCTATTGGTTTTGTGTGTAATGTATCACTTGCTCCTGTCAATAAAATTAGTAATCAATAATGTCGTAGATTGTCAGTTAATTTGTTGTCTTAGTAAGTCTGGCTAGCTGGTCATTTACACATCTTGGATTTTGAAATAAAATTGTTGCCACCCCTCTCTGCCCTGCTAATAATGGCTATATCTGGATTGCTTACTCCATAAATACCTGCATCTCAACAGAGTTTTTACCTTTGAATTTCTAAGCCTTGTGCGGTGTGTCCGGTACCACAGTTCTTTTTTATGATTTCTCTACTCCTTTCTTAGCGCTTCTTTGTTTCCTGCTCTACTGCTTACCAAAGAGTGCTTGTACATTAAAGTAACACTGTGGTGCTTAATAAATTTGGTCCAGCCAGCACAATAAACATCAAAATTGACACTGAAACTACAGTTTCTCGGGTTTTGAGGCATTCCTGATCTCATTTTACTCGGTTTGTCTTCTGACATAAGAAAGTTACCCTCGATATTCATAAGAACAACCACCTGAACAAAATTGAAAATCATACCTTAGAGTGTTTGTGTAATGTAAAGCTTTATTTGGGCAACTTGTGGGGAAACTAATATAGCAGTGTTTTCTAGGATGCGAAGGGAAACATGAGTGGGAGAGAGAAGGTTGATAACCCAGAACAGAATACCCCGCCTCATAGACTATCTATTTTTGCTAGAACTGATGAATACTGCATTATATTGTAGCACTGTACTAAGTAATATGCACAGAATGTGTTGTAATGGCATTTACTTTGATAATATAAGAAAATGTCAAAATGTAACAAGTAGATTCTTGTTTTTACTTTGATGAGCGACTATTTTAGTCATGTCTCAATTTGAGTGTTGAGAACCAGAAAGCTGTTAACGCTTTCTTTTGAGATGTTTCAGTGCCCTGGCTCAAATTGGTCAAAAATGAACAATTGTAGTCGGCAAACAATAATAATTCTGTCCTGGTACAGCACTAAAACGACTTTCTGTACTCAATTTAACTAGGAAGCACACAGATTTACCGATGATCGATGCGTCCATTGTGATCGCTTATTAAATACGCAGGCAACCCAGTACATTCCCAGACGTTGCGTAAAGGCACGCACAAAACACACGCAAAGTTTAACGTTTGAGCGTTTGTTACAAAGAGACAAAAGGACAGAGCTATTGCTTGAGCTACCTTCGCTGCTAAACATGTGTTGTGTTGCGTTAATATTCATTCTTAGAAACCACCTAGTGAATAAGAACCAAGAAGCTCAACACTAATATATTACAGATGGAAATGCTGGAGTGCATTATTTGACACAACTCATTGACTTCACATTTATTTCTCATCAACTATACATTCATAGATATAAGACAGAGAATTAGGCTTCGCTAACTCGATACATATTGTCGTAATTATTCATATTTTGTAATAAGCTGTTCCAGATAAATTCCATACACCCCCTATGGAAGACATATCCTTAATCTTCCACACAGGGAGTGTGAATTTTGAATGGAGTTACCCATAAAAGACTCCATTCAAAATCTATACCCCCTGTGTGGGAGATGTCTGTCATAGGGGGTGTATAGATTTCAACTGGAATGGCCCAATAAGGTGGTGTTTTTATTATGTCTGATTATCAAGGTTTGTCATCAGCACCGCATACTGTTGTATCTCAAAAGGCTGCCTTGTGTGAATTTTATTGTCAATGTTGTATTTCATATTGTTATTTTACATTTCATATATTCTCTCTTTCATGAATGGACATGAGATTGTATTGTTGTGATAACATCTCAAATTTAATATTAAGTTAATTTTATAGTGTATCTCAACACATTAAGATAACAATAATAATAAAAAGTCACAAAAGGCAGCCTTTTTGAGATACAACAGTAAGCGAAGCAGACGACGGATTGATACCATTAATGTTGACAAGATAGTTCTCTGAAATTGTATTATGAACTGCTCAAATTGGTCATCATGATTATTAAATGGTGCATTTCATGCATAGAATTCCATTTAATTGATAATTCCACACTATTGAGTGTGGACAAAATAATGTGACAATGCAACATTGGTCAAAAATACAGACGATACCATTTTGTGTTGCTATAGAAACCAATCTCCAGGGTAATTTAAACCAAATGTATGCTCTTTTTGTTTTAAATAAATCCCAGGCATGTGGGTGAATGAAGCTCCTTTAAATAGTAAAGGTGTAAATTAGCATGTAATTTTAACTAGTGCCTGGGTTAATGTAGGGTGATATGTTTCATGATTTTGTCCCTTTGTGAGCCCTCTTGTGGTAAATTGAGAGCATTGATAGTGACACTCTGATAATGCTCTGGTCTCATCTCAGGGTAATGACCTGTACTATTATAGCCAAAATGGTCTCATCTTCAGTTGCAGATTTCATTAACCTCTAATCAACAATCAGCACACAATTTGACCCTCGAGTTGTGGAGTATGAGATTTGGTACCCATTCAAAGTGTTTTTAATAAATGTTCTAATGAATCATTATGTATAGCCACATTCTAATTTGCATATTTGCATAATTAATGAGCAAATGTGCACAAATGCTAATTGATTATGCAAATAAGGGTGGTTAGCTTATTAATTATGCAAATTAGGGTGGCTAGCTTATCAATTATGCATGAATTATCTGGAAGTCCATTAGGAACACTTTGACCAGGTTTGAAAACAATATTCTGCTAATTAAAAGTGTTTTTACATTGTTTTTAAGCAAAAATATTGGCAAAATTTACATACTTATGAGCACTTTCAAGTCATTAACTCATTAACTATATCGATTATTGATAAAAACAATACAATTTTACAAAGGCATTTTAAATATGTATATTACGAAAACTGTATGTCCAATTTGCTTCAAACGAAAGGCATATTGATCAGTGTACTTTACCCTACTCAATTGATTTGTGTAAAATATGCTTCAAAAATCCCTCAAATTCCACCATTTAAGATGGACTAATTTTCTGTGAAACAAATTGAAACCTTTTTTTTTTTTAAATTTTAGTATCATTATTTTAGGCAGTTTCAAATCTCAGATGAAGAAATAATCCCCCATTTTGTACTGCTGTTTGTGCAAACTACAAACAATTATCGAACCATGTTTGAACCAATTCTAATGTGTTTTTATTATTTCCGCTTTTGATGTATTGAATATTGGATAATAACACAGATTCTTTCAGTATACTTTTCACAGTAAATCTATTTGTTTTTTCTGCATCGTAGCAACACATAGAATGTATGAATGTGTTTTTTGTATGCAGAGCCAGACAGATCCATAAAGGGTTTGAGCCATAGAATGAACGCCACATTTTTTCTACTATTTTGCGTTTGAATCAAACAAAGTTTAGCCCAAGGCTTGAGTAACTGATATACAGATTATAAGAATGTTGTTTCTTCACAATTCGAACAAGATTCATTTAACAAAATTGGAACTTCTGACAATCGTCTTACGCACCCCTACCACATAACCCTGTGAGCGAGGTAGCAGTTAATAACAGCATGTCTCTCTTTGACCTGATGTAACATCTCTCCCCTTTGAAGTATTACTTCTTGAAGTTTTATTCTTAGAGCAGTATATGGGTAGTGGTGCACTGTAAACAACTTCAATGCTGCTGCTGTTGTTGTTGTTGTTGTTGTTGTTGTTGTTGTTGTTGTTGCTTTCTATCATAAATCTATACCACCTTAAAGTTAGATACATTAATAATTTTAGGTCCAGATTTGAAATAGGCCCCTAATAACAAAAAGTAAACTTTAAAATGATTCATATCTGTATCTAAAAATCTGCTGAAGCATGCTCTTTGCTCATAGTGTGGTGGTCTTATTCATTGCACCCACTATACTGCTTCTCTGCCCCCTCCCAGATTGGTAGTGAAGTCACTGCATGTTTTAGGTTGCGTAGCCTTGAATCACAGCATATAATACACTCACATACAAAAGCGGCACAATTGTTATGCGCTGTTACATACAGAGATGCATTTTGACCAATCATAAGGTGAGAGAAGCAATATATTAAAGTTTTTGATGCTTAGTTGATATTCTGTACAAGAATGGAGCATTGGTTCAGAATCGATAGCGTGATGAACCCATGGTTAGGTGTTGGTGATATTTTAGCTGGAACTCCAACCAAGTTTGTCTTCAGGCATTGTGTAGTCTAGATGATGTTGCTTTGTATTGCCTAGCTGGTGTTACTAGAGAGGAGTGAACTTGTGGGGTCATTGCCCTATTTACCTGCCTAGCTATGCATTATGGTCCCATCTATGGTTTGTTTTTCAAATTCACCTGTTGAGATTATCCCAAGATCCGGATTAGGCCTAGTAAATGTGTAAGTATGTAGTGTGTGTGCATAGGTAATATACTGCATGATCAGGATTAGGCCTAGTAAATGTCTAAGTATGTAGTGTGTGTAGGTAATTAGGTAGGTGCAATGGGATAAAAAAAAATAACCGAAAAGATGCCTATAAAAGTATGTCCTATCTGTGAAACATGTAAAATTTGCATAAAGCTGAAAATGTCCCGGGTTAAATGGCAAGCTCAGCATGAAACTCAAGGAAATGATTTGCAATCATTTTCCATGCATTATTACAGATATGTGGGTGGGTTGAGTCTATTCAGTGCAACTAAATGTACCTTTTGATATTTAGTTTAAATACCATGCTTTGTGCTAGTAATGGTCAGCTTTACAATCCTATCAGTGAGTGAATAGATACAGTATTCACATATGTACCAGGAACTACAGAGAAGGGGATTTCCCCTGATCATGCTGCAGATAGGTGATTGGTTTTGTAGCGACAGGTGTATAATGGCCTGAGCCATGATCATGATAATCATGATAATTGCCTCATTTCAACTCAACACACAGTCCATTCATTAACCATCTTAGATTAAAATTGACCTCAAGTCATGGGCAAAGGTCATTCTCTAAATATACAAATATATTGGAGTTTAAAACTGTCTTTGTGAAGAGGATGTTTGTGATCCTTGTGCTCAAGCCCATAGCCAGGATTTATTTTGGGGGGTGCTGATTTTTAAAAAGTGGACCTATTTGGACTGGGGCGGATTTGGACTGGGGCGGATTTGGACCAAAAAAGCATAAAAATCCTCTATTTTTTCGCTCACTACGCTCGCAAATGGGACTTTTTGGGTCAAAAAAGGGGACTTTTTGGGCCTTTGGCATTTTTTAGGGGGGGTGGGGGTGCGTCGCACCTCCCTGGTTACGGGCCTCACAGCTTGTGCTATTGAAACTTCAGAGAAGATATCTTACACTTCCCACAATGCATTTCTTCCATTTAAAATTTCTGTCCTGAATTACTATAATCTAATGCAACATAGTCAATAGTGACAAAAAGTACCTCAATGAATAGAGCTCATCCAGATCTTGACTATCCACCCATGTTTAGCCAGTCTATTCTCAACATAAAAACAAAGGAAACCTGTACAAAGTAATAGCAGTGTCATTTGATATGTGAGGTGGTGTGTCATGTTGCAAAGGATTCTGGGAAGGGTAAGATATCTTTTTCAAGAATTATCCATTAAGGAGCTGGTCATGGATTTTTTAACTTAAAAAGCATTTACAGGTATTATTGTGTTCACTGCGTCCTTTCCTTTACAGACTCCGTGATTTTGGCGGTAAATAATTATAGACTGAGTGATATGGAACAATATAATCAATGAACCATGTACTGAAAAACTACTACCAAAAAGGAAAAGAAAGTCAGAAAATAAATTTATTGTTTGAAATTGACAATAGTATTAGTAGTAAAATTGAAATGAAACAAACATGGTCCCTGGATCTTTTGCCATTGGCCTTTAACCAAGACAAGGTAGCAGTTTTCACAAATTTCAAAAGAATGCCCTTGCTGTGCATATTCTTTGTACAGTGTTTACAGCAGTTTGCTTAAACTGCAGCAAAACCACTTCATTTTGCTAGGGATTTAATTTTGCTAGAAGCCTTAATTCGCTAAATAAAATTAAATACTGCAAATTTGAGAGTTTTACATTGAATTGTACACATGAATTGCTAGATAAGTGAAATTAAATACTCACAAAAATGGTGGTCATTGGCAATTGGCAAACTTAGATACTTAGTGAAATTAAATAGCTTTACAGTATTTAATACAAACAGTAGCAAGTTTATACATTGGGAATTTTTTTTCAACATATTGTTTGAATTTCTGAAATTATAGTTAAATGATCGAACACATTGGCGGTCTAATAAATTGGTACCTTCTTTCGGCTTGTTTTCAACACAGACACTAGAAAGAATCAACTTTCAAAATCTATCATAATTAAAACGAAATTGTATGGTATAAAGCATAATGTTGCTGCTACATAGTACAGTTGTTTTTGTTGTTTTCCATAGTGCGGGATGCAAACACCTTCATATATTTATGCAACACTCTGTGTGCAGCCCCGGTGAGACCAGCTGCAAGACCCAGTTCCTATTTGTTAGTTCTCATACCTTTATGGTCCAGTCAACATCGTCAACAACTGTACAATTTCTTGAGAACTTTTTTTAAGGAATATGGTTTGCATCTTTTTACCCGGCATTTTTCTCATATTTAATGCTAGGGTCTAATTTTGTCCTTAAGATAATGTTGGCATAAAATGATTTAAAGTGAAAGTGAAGAAATGGGGGGGGGTGATATTATATCTTCTGCTTCAGAGCAAGAAATGGTTAGATGATTAGCAAGAATTTACAGAGATGGGTGTATCTGGCCTCTGACAAAACAGTCAGGCAAGCAGTGCCAAATTTACCACATATCCAAAAGTGGGCCCAGGCTCAGAGGCCATGATCTAGAGGGGTCTCGAAATAAGTCTAGTTCCTCGACCCGTTCCTCGAGGAGGGGGTCAAGTGCGCATAACGAGGCACTTGCGCCGAGGACTGGTGGATTTTGTAATGTCAGAGAGGGGTTGTCATGGCCCCATACAGGCACTGAACAAGTGCTAGAGGGGTCCAAAATTGATGCCGGTGTGTGTGATTTTGACCAAATTTGTCTCATATTTGACCATTTTGGCTTAAAAAGTGCCAAAACTCAAAAGAGTAAACAGAATCATACTATGTGATACCACTTGAATATCATGTTGATTTCTAAATCCTCTGGATTTGAAGATGTGGATGACAAATATCAATATCAAAAGGAAGAACTACTACATGTATTATCAAGTGGGCGATTAGTAATTAATGTAATCTTCATTTCCTTTCCAGTATCAGTCCTTTCTACACTTCCTGTTATTGAAGCAACTCATATTTCCAATCATTTTCTTTCCCACAAGCTTCTCCCACTCCTCATTTACAAATGATCCATTGATTGGAAAGGACCATTTGGAATCAAAGTTTTAAGTAGATTAGAAATATTGGAAAGGTGAATGGACTTCTTGGTGGAATTTTATAAAACCATAGACCATCATGACCATAGAAAAGACTTTTTAAAGGGGGTACTACACCTCTGGCCAATTTTGTGCCTAATTTTTGCATTTTTCTCAAAAATTAAAGCACATTGGTGACAAGTAAGATATGTATATTATAGGGGCAAGGACTACAACTACTGTACTGAAAATTCAGCTACTCAAAGCAAGTAGTTATTGATTTATTGATCAAATATTGGTTTTCCCTCATTTTTGACTGCAACTCCACAACTATTGTCTGTGCTGAAATAAAATTTCCAGTGCAGTAATTGTAGTCCTTGCCCCTATAATATACATATCTTACTTGTCCCCAATGTGCTATAATTTTTGAGAAAAATGGCAGGGGCGTAGTACCCCCTTAAAGGTCTACTCTGATTAAATAGAAGCATCGTTATGTGGAATGGCACTATGCAGGGGCAGAGATTTGTTTCTAATTCTTCCCATGGTCAATATTATGATTGCTCTATAATCAGAGCCCTTAGGATTTGATGTCACTCCAGTCTAGAACTACATGTAGCTCAGTTCGCTCTGATCGCAATGCCCTGATTGCGAGCGCTCACAACGCAAAACGGATGAGCGGTAGCGAGATTTGGAGTGTCATCAATGCAGTGGTAGAACTAGTTCTAGTTCTTCAAGGGAGGTGCGCACAAAGCGCACCCCACAAGGCGCCTGCGCGAGGGGGTGCACGCTTTGCGCTTGCTAGTTCTAGTAAGACGCGCTTGCTAGTTTTAGTTCCTCAGGGGGGGTGCGCGCGAAGCGGCCAATGAGGCGATAGGACTAGTGGATTTTGTAATGTCAGAGAGGGGTTGTCATGGTCGCATACAGGCACTGAACAAGTGCTATGCAGTGGTACAGCACTGGGCATTGAGCTAGTACTAGTCCAGTCTAGTGACTATGACACAAACATACACAAACACTCTGATCACCTCAGGTCCTGAGACTGTCCCTCCCCTCTGATCAGGAAATATTTAGTTATCGCTGCCAGTTTGTTTCACTGGCACATCTACCAGCTCAGAGAGGGTAGGTCATGATTTTCACGTTTTGTTCTTAACATAACTTTATTGAGGACCCAGATCAAGGTTCAGAAGCTGGGGTGTATTATGTAAGCCTATGTAAAATTGTTTAAACATTTCTAGGTAGCTGCAGTATGACTAAAACCACAAAGGAACTATGCATACATCATACATCCCTTCATCATACAATAATCGAGGATTAATGATATGAAATCATTGAAATCCCACTACAACAACAGTATAACTTACAAGATAACTACTTAGCAACTACTTCTTATCACAATCCAAAGTTTGTGTTTATCATGTTTTTATGTATGTTGTTCAAATGTTAATGGTCACGTGGATATTACAAATCCAGTTTATACAAATGTCTAGTAAACAGAGAATATGCTACCATTAAATAATTTGCTTAAAAATCATTTTAAATGTGATGTGTTGAAAACTTGTGTTAAAATGTGCGTTTGAAATGCTTGATTTTGACTGACTTAATCTTACCTGTGATCTTACGCTAATTGATATGATATCAACACTCAGTTTGAGTATGACAGGAAGTTTGGAACAAAGAAGGGATCATAGTGGATCACGTTTAAACAAACAGAACTTTAGTTGTGATTCCTAGAATTGACCTCTGTCAACAGGTACAAGTGTGCGCAATGGTCACTGCCCAGATTGGAAATTCATAAAGGTCTAATTAATATTATTATTAACGATGAATGATATAAACTTGATGAGAGTAGGGGTGTTTATTAATGTTAATAGCATAAATTCTTTGGAATAAAGCTGGTTTTGTTTTGGATTTTGATATAGATCTTTGTGATGAATAAAGAGTGACAGATATTTGGAGTTTTAGCTGTCAGAATGTAGAAGGCCAATCATTTGAATTATTTGAGATTGGCTGGGAATCCAAAAACCTGACCCTGCGAAAACAGGCCTACACTAAAAAGATGAAAAAGACATCCCAATATTTTTTTTTAAATCCTGAACCTTAAAAATAATACTGTTTAACTTAAGATACATTTTTGGCAAATTGTGAAAACTTTTTTCAAATTTTCTCCCCCCAAACAATTGCACTCTTTCCTGATTTTTGGGAAAAAGGCACCCCCTCTTCTCGAAACCAGTTTTCTAAAATTTGCGGCCCATATGTGATGCGATCAAGCAAAATCAGTCGGAACTCAGAAATATTAAATTGTCAGTTTCTTATAGGATAGTAAAAAGCATTTACAAAGCTGGATTTGCAGAAAAACCCATTGAAATTGAACAACCAGTTCCAAAGATATGAGCAATGAAAGAGTTTCCAAAACAACAGGAAACAAAAGTAAATATTTCCTTTGTTTGGCTATATCTCACAATCAATATTTCCGAGTTCCAACTGATTTTGCTTGATCGCATCACATATCTGAACACAGGGCCGTAGCAAGGTTGAAAAATGTGGGGCGGCCATCACAAATGTGGGGCGGCCAAAATACAAATATACGCCAATATTGAAATAAAGATATAAAGAAAAACATAACAAATTTCTCAAAAAGTGGGGCGGCCATGACATCCCCGGCCGCCCCGCTTGCTACGGCCCTGTCTGAACATACATTGTAATAAGAGCATAAAAATGCTGTCCGCATCAGACACACATCCATTTAACCCCCCATTCCATTTAACACCCCCCACAGCGGAGCAGCGTAGTGCGTCATAAGATCTTCAGACAATAGCAGACATAACATGCTTGATACTCACAACATAACACATTACACATGTCAACCCTGATAAGACATTTCAAAACAATTTCTGATATCAAAAAGTGTAAATGAACTTGATTTGAACTGATGTTGCCGCTATGCATCCAGTAAACGCTCATTGAAAACACATGGTTTAGAAATAAAGAAAATATAACCCACTTGTAGGCACATAGCACTGTTCCTATTTTCTTTATTTCCTCAGGGATTTGCTCTCCCAGTAGATTTCATTTTTATGTAATCCATCCTTAGTTTTAAATATGGCTGGATTTCTTTGTTAAAACTCATCTATGATACTGATGAGGAGGATGCAGGGCCTGGATGCGGGTTACTTAAAGAGGATGGATATAAATCTTGAGGATATAGTCAGCTTAACTGTCAAAATACTGAACTAGCCATTCCAACAAGTAGACAGGTTGTGTTAAAGTTAATGCAGCATACAATCCGCAAGACAAGATTTTTTTTGCCTCAGAAGTTTTCCTCATTAGTCAATATCATATTCTGTGCGGATGTTTATGTTAATATAGTCCTGGTATAATCATTATTTTTTGTTTCATCATCAGTATTTGGTCAGGTTTCTAATGGTTATTAAAAGCTCCAGTGAGCATGTGCCTACAAAATTTTATAAGATGGTGTGAAGTTGAAAACCCTCTCACTATGGACCACAATGGCCTCATCCCAATGACATAGTTCAATAACCTCAGTTAAACAACCATAGTGCAAAATTTGACCTCAAGTTACAGAGTATGAGTTTTTGTGCCCAAATTTTCAAAGGTCATTTAATGAATGTACAAATGTGTTGGGGTTAAAGAACTGTGCCCTGATGGGTGAGCATGTTGTGGATCCTGGGGTGGGTCCATTTGAACCAATTTGTGGAGTTGTTAATGACACCAGGTTTGTAATTAATCACCATTTGTTAATCTGCTTTCATGGGTTTGTTAAGCAGAGGGTACGACCTGGAAGTGAAGGGTAACGTCTGTGACAATTGACTGTGTTGCTGTCGTGCGCCTGGTGCTTGTGTATGTGTTGTGTGTGCGGATAAAATTGACATCATGATGATGATGTTGATGATGAATAATGCATATGGTTTATTGCTTATCACTATGGACCACAATAACCTCATCCCAATGCCATAGTTCAATAACCTCAATTAAACAATCAAAGAGCAAAATTTGACCTCAAGTTGTGAGTATGAGTTTGCGTACCCAAATTTTCAAAGGTCATTCAATGAATGTACAACTGTATTTGGGTTAAAGAACTATGCCCTGATAGATGAGCATGTTATGGATCCTAGTGTATTGGTGTGCACTTTTTGAATCTCTTACTCATGTAAATGACCTACTGGGGGGTTCTTAGTGGAAATGAAGGGATGGGGATGTGAGGCTGATTCGGGGTGCATTTTCAGCCATTAAGTTTAGACTTGGTGCATTTTCAGGCATTTTGATGTATTAATGGCCCTCAATTTCATGAAAATTTGGTTTAAGAAAGGGGTCTTTTT
Source organism: Amphiura filiformis (assembly GCF_039555335.1). Lineage (NCBI taxonomy): Eukaryota > Metazoa > Echinodermata > Ophiuroidea > Amphilepidida > Amphiuridae > Amphiura > Amphiura filiformis. The sequence goes on along the minus strand of NC_092633.1, from coordinate 43,364,193 downwards.
TTTCAAAATCGGCTAAAACATTACAAGTACCAATTTTTCATTGTTGAAAATTTTTCCAAATATTGGTATAATTTTGGGTCTGTTTTTCGTCAAATTTAGTTTAAAATTGGGTAGTTTTTCTGATTGGTGATTAAAGTGAAGATATCATGTAATTGACCAATCAGCAGGTAGTGCTCAGGGGGTTATACTAGTACAATATTGGGGTATGTCTCGTGTAATTGATATATTAGCAACCATTAATTTGGTAAATCATACATCAATCAGTTTATCTGTAGGAATGTTGCAGCTACTGGCATTGACCGAAGCTCTGTGTAAGAGTTTAATTTGTATTTAAAAATACGATAAATTTGATCCTACAATGTCTGAGGAAGAGATTCGCAGTCTCTTCAGGTGAAAATCGCTACCAATAAAAGAGGTAAAAGACCATATGGTTTTGTCATCATAAACCATGATAAACTGGGCTTGGAATACAAACACAGAGGCGGCTAATATTGCAGCAGACGCGTGTCCAGTCCAGTCAGAAAACATTTAGTATGACATTTTTCGCAGATAATGGTGTGGCGCATCGTGCTTAGGTGAACATGTGCTACGTGTAATATCGAAGAGGTTGGAAATCAAAATGAAGCAATTTGGCAACCATTCTAAATGAATGATCAGGCCATAAAGTTTTAAACCGCAGAAAACAATTAACTTAAGAAAAAGGGAAGAAGAGAGAGAGAAAAAGGATGGAAAGAGACAAAATACATTTAAACAGCATGTAAGATTTTTCGGACGTTACCTGATTTCAGAGAGTAGAATCGTCGCAAAAAAAAAAGTTGTAATAATATTTTTAAGATTGTTATAATTTTAGTTGCAAAAATGTTGGACACATGCCATTTGTTGCTACATGTACAATGTATTCTTTGTGCAAAAATAAGTATGTATGACAAACTATTATCAATAAAGGAATCCTTCTAGCTTATCAATAAAATTTTGTGTACAGTTAAATGGTTCAAGGCAGCCATGCATGCAATTGGCACAAACTGGTTTTTCTTGGAATAGTTTTCCTAGCGAATAATTAAAGGTCTCGATTTTATTATTTTCTTAGCTCTCTTCTTTAATTTTTCAGTGCCAAATGTTTCATTATGCTGGGCCTAATAATATTGGCCCAGCATAAAGTGGGAACACATGTTCTAGCTTGTATTTTGTTGACCTAATATTTTTGTTTGAGTAGGAAGATATTGAGATGATAGACATTAGGCCAGATGTCATCAGGTGCACCCACATCTACAGACAATTCAGGGCTGGAAGCTTAACCAGGCAGAAGGTGGTAGTGGCATAATTTGAGTGATTACTCTACTGCTGTTGTTGTCAGTTCATAACCTTATAACTTGGGATAAGTCTTCTGATAGGGTTGTGTTGACAGCCAGCAAAAGTACAATTGTCTCTAGTGGCTGAGCTTGACAAGATACTCTATTAACTGGATGATGGGCTGAATTCAGAAACAATAATAATTGTGCTTTTTCATTTATCGGGTTAGTGTAGTGGTCGCTACTAGAGCCCGGGTTCAATTCCTTGCATTGCCACATATGAGTTTGCATCTCATGCAGTACACCTCTCCCACTCCAAAAGATATACTTTACATTTCTTTGATTACAATGATAATATTACAGTTGTTTTTAGAAATTTTATCCAAATGGGTTACATTTGAGCATAGCACATCAAAGCTCCCATTGGGCGCCCATTCCTTTTTAAGGGATTTTTTATTTGGAAGCATTTCAAATGGTTTGATTTTAAAAGGCATGAAGTACATGTATTACCACACTACATGAAGATGTGGAAGAATTGTATATAAATGCCAAATTTAATTAATTTAGTTTGTGATATTAAATAATGACATGGAATAGTTATTCTAGAAACTATCTTGCTTGTTGTTAGCAAGTGTGATAGCCATATTTATTCTGCAGTTTATATGATTTCAAACCTAAGCCATGTTTAAATAAATGGTAATGTACCACAAGTCTTGATGAGTTCCAATGTTGAAATCTTGGCTCTTGAACTCCACACAAACCTGAGAAAAGTCCTCAGAATAGCTGATGGGAATATGTTAGTAATTTCAATTACAGTGGTAAATTTCATCCAATAAACGGTACAAATGAAACTAATTGGGATTAATTAGTTAATGAGGTTCTTGCCCTCCCACTCCAGTAGGGAGCCATATTTATCACAGCAGGTCGCTTACCAAGGTACACAGGCTTTCTTGTTCTGTAGACCTGGCTAAGCTAAGCTTTTGAGAAAACAAAAGCCGAGGTGCACAACTCAAACAGAACGCAGAAAGACTTTGTATTGTGGCACCGTGCAAAGAAATAAGTTGTACGGTCTTATTAGCACTTCCCCTGCTTGGAGTGTGTACAAAGCCATATTGTTGTGGTCATGTTAGAGCCCTCTATTGATTCAAATTGGGGTGTATTAATAGGAATAGTTATGATCAAGAAATGATGAAGAAAGAAAATATTTGGTTATGATAATGAGCTGTGATCAAACTTATATTGGATATATACCCTAGGAATTGCGTATGCTTATTACAGCTAGGACCAGTCATGGTTTGATGGCTATGAGGTTTGGTTTCTACACAACAGACATGTCTTATGCGAAAACCCAGGCGACGTAAGATATCATTTACTGAGTGATGATATGGATTGTGTATTAGTGATGTACTCCTTGTATCGGATGTTTTAGTTTGTGTTTGGACTCTTGTGATGGGATATTCTAAGTTAATGCGCTGTTAGTGATGTCTTGCCTTATCTACTGTGTTGCGATACTGTGGATTACCTGTGTGACTGCATATGAGGAACCAGGGGGTATGTAACAAGTTGCCAAAAATGTGTTTTCATATATATAGGCCTAGTCTTCATTAATTTTAACTTCAAGATTTGGCAGCAACTCCATATCACCACAGAATATGGACAAATTGATACCTTCACATGAAGATTACATAATTGGATACATTTCTGTATATTTTTTCATGTGATGTTTTTGTAGAAAAAGAGCAAATTTTGGCATTGCTGGAGTATGTCTTTGTGCTACTTAATTGAGAATGTTGAAAATGTGTGCTGCACTGGCTGAAATACATTTGATCTTGTGCCGTGGATACCCCCACGCTAAGAAGAAGATTTACAACAAAATGGCCAAATGTGAATGTTATTAAAAAAATTGTTCTACATCAATATACTGATGATATTAACTGCTAAAATAAGCATACTTCAACTTATTCTTACTACTTTCATTTGCCATGTGTTGGTTGTTGTTGTTGTTGTTGTTGTTGTTGTTGTTGTTGTTGTTGTTGTTGTTGTTGTTGTTGTTTGTTTGTTTTTTGTGTTAATTGTTGTGTTATTTTAATACCACAGAGGATAATACCTCTTTCCCATAGACTATACTATTATTGTGGTAAACCTAAAGTCAGTGACATAATAATATACATATTTCAGTGGTTGTAAGATCAAATCTTGCACGTTTGTCATCCCGCAAAGCGACTGGCATACGTTCAAGACCAGTATGTCTGCATGCTTGTGGTACTACCACAAAAAAAAACCATTTGTCATCACTACCTAACTTTAGGTGCACCAAAGTTACTTTTTGTAGCTATTATAAACTTTGCTTTGTTGAATATCACATTAAAATGTAATTTTTAATCTTCTTCTTATCTCTGTCAACAGTATGTGCCGGAACCAGCGATGGTCTGTCCAACCAAGCTAACGAAGAAGAGGAATACAAGAACTATGCCATACTACGAGAAAGATACACAAACTGTACTTACGTTGAGGGCAACCTCGAGATTACGTGGTTGCGTGACCCAACGTTGGATTTCTCCTTCCTGGAAAACATCCGGGAGGTGACAGGATACGTCATGATTGCCTTATATTATCCTGAAAGCATTCCATTGAAAAATTTACGTATTATTAGGGGTATGGATCTATACGAGGACAAATATGCACTATATGTTGGGTTAAATCACAACGACGCAGATGATAGTAATGGACTTAGGGAACTACTTATGCCAAATTTACATGGTAAGGACTGGGATTTGTTCCTATTTTGCAAGAAATTAATCATGAGAAAAGGTTTCTGATGACATTTTTTTGAAAAAAAATCCAAGCTGGAAAGATGTGGAAATCATTTAAATGCCAACAATATCCTCTAGAAAATGGGCTATGACATTGAAGAGAAACTTTGAATATTATTACAAATTAAAATCTGTGAATATACTAAGGCTAAGTTATATAATACTCACTGGATGGGTCAGCAAAACCTTTGTGGCTACTGGTCGGGGATATACTGCTTGGCATGGGAGGGGTCCAAGATTTGATTCCTGGTGGTACCAAAGGACTTCTTTATGTTCCTTCTTTGACTTCTGATAGCAAAAAAAAACCCACAAACCATATTTATCATTAATTTATTAGCTTCATTGCATTTATATGTCTGAAACAGTCATATCAATAGTAAAGAGTCCCAGAATTAAGTCACTTAAATAATATGTGACATGATCAAGGGGAATGAGTCACATGTCTGCAAATTTCAATTAGAAGTTTTTAACATCATTTTCTGGCAGTTTTTAAATGCTATATATGATGCAAACCTCATCAAAATCTGGTTACCAAGTCGAGCAATTTATCAATGTAAAACAAAAGAATTTGGACACTGTTTTTGCCTTGTAAAACTTGTAGTAAAGGTTTTTGCCAATATCTCAAAACCAATATTAGCGACATCCGACTCATTCGCCTTGATCATGTCACATAATTATTTGTACTAGTGTTATTAAGTCACCTACATAATATTTGTACTTACATGTTAAAGTCACCTACAACCTACATAATAATTGTACTTATTCATTTTGTTTTTACAGAAATCTTAAAGGGTGATGTACATCTCATACACAATGACCAATTGTGTTATGTGCATACCATAGAATGGACAGACATGAGACCAGATATTGAAGTGAAATATACTGTTAATGAGGACTTGCAGAATGGATTATCAGAAGAGTGTGCAAGTAAGATACTCAACCACTAGGATCCACAACATGCTCATCTATCAGGGGCACAGTTCTTTAACCCCAATACATTTGTACGTTCATTGAATGACCTTTGAAAATTTGGGTACTAAAACTCATACTCTGCAACTTGAGGTCCAATTTTGCACTACCAGTGTTTAATTGAGGTTATTGAACTATGCCATTGGGATGAGGCCATTGTGGTCCATAGTGAACGTTATTACTTCTATTAGCCTTCAGAGTGATACAAAATAATAAGTCTGCGTACAGCATACATTTTCTTCAAGCACCCAGATGACTACCAAAAAAAGTGACTGGTAGTATCATATGGTAATTAGGCCTATACTGAGATGAATAGTCCGATACGCAGGCCCGTAACCAGGATTTATTTGGGGGGCTGATTTTGAAAAAGTGGACTTTTTCCCCAAAATTTGGACCTTTTTTGACCAACTTTTTTGCTACACTCACAAATGGGTCAAAAAGAGGGACTTTTGGGGCATTTTGGGATTTGGGGGGTTGTCCACCCCCTGGTTACGGGCCTACTAATACAAAATGCTATTGTTTTTAGAAACTCTGCTTATGATGTACTATTTCATTTGGTATTTAAAAAAAAATTGTTTTAGCGAATACATTTGTGCCAAACTATGTCATCTAAAAACAAAGCATGCAGGAAAGAGTGCCAAGTCTAAACCGTGTGCTCATCATCAGCTTTATCACTTCAACAGTTAAAAGCCAACAAGGCCCTATACATTGTAGATTGACAATTTCTGCATTTGTATTGCCCACACCTGCCAGATACGACCTTCCTGCACAAATCTCTCAACTTCTTGCTTAAAGCCAGATTTTTCCCGAGTTCATGATGCAAGCATAATGGGCTCTACATGTCAGGTGATTTCTCATCAAACCACTAACATAGAGCTCTCGGTCTATGGGTCTGTGGATATCTCTGTCTTTACTCTAGGGGAGTGAGTTGGCAGAAATATGGCTAAGTGGGTTTTAAGGTCAGGGGAGTGAAAACAATTTATGCAGGACTTACTTCTATGTTCAACCATAGACCCTGGAATACCTCTAGCAGTTGCTAGAGAATAGTTCAAGTAACACATGCATGCGCCGTAATGTCTACCCAGAATTCATTGCTGCAATGTCTACCCAGAATTCATTGCTGCAAATTATTTGATTTCAAACTTTGTCCGAATGGTCTGCAAATGGTACAGATTTGTCATTTCTGTCTGTTGGTAAGGGTATGGAAGTGGTTATGTAAGCCTACCCATAATGCAATGTGAAGTGGTTGTTTACCCATAATGCAATTTGTAAATTTGCTCCAATCAGGTTGTAACTCGGGGATAGACACTCCGGGAGTATAAAACCGCAAAGGTCATCTAAGGTCAAAGGTCAGGTCAAATTTAAAGTTGCTCCAATCGGGCTGTAACTCTGGGAAAATAATCCCTACCAAACTGCAAAGGTCATCCGAGGTCAAAGGTCAGGTCAAATTTGAAGTTGTTCCGATCTGCCTTTAAGTCGGGGAAAATGATCCCTGACACTTGGGGAAACCTCAAAGGTCATCCGAGGTCAAAGATCAGGACAAATTAAAAGCTGCTCCGATTGGGCTGTAACTTATGGAAAATAATCTCTGACTCGGAGAGTATTAACCTGCAAAGGTCATCCCAGGTCAAAGGTCAGGTCAAATTTAAAGTTGCTCCGATCAACAAAGCTCATCACCAGGGAACAGTTTGGAACATTTTGCAGGAGTCGTGTCAAAGGTCAAGGGTCCACCTTCCCCAACTTAATTTACAGTCTATTATCAGTAGACTATCACCACCATGTGGCTCTAGTGTATCATAATTAAGGGAGCATTGCTCTTGGCAAAGATTTCCATATTAAAATAGCAGCTAGACGGAATAAAAAAAAGTAGAATATTATTCCGTTTTATCTTTGTGCTACAGATAGCTTCATCTAGTACGTTGATGGAGCTGTATGATTGGTTAATTGAATGTAGTTAATTGAATGAGCGGTATTTATTGGAAAGACATACATTTAGGGAGAATGTGGGATATAACCGCATCTACTGCCATTGTGTAAAAATGTGCTCAAACGTTCCGACACATTTTGTACTAAATTATGGGCATCATTCTTATTTGGCTGGTTACAGCATCAAGATACATTGATCCAGTCATTTTGTGTGCCAGGAAAAACCAACAAATTTCCAGGAAACCTGACCCAAATCAGAGCATGGTTAAATGTGAGATATCTTTTTAATGGGGTTTAGAACAATTTGTAACCACTACAAATGGGGGGCAGCTGCAGCAATCATGATAGAATTTGATAGGTTTTAGGGCAAGAAAGACCAATCTGCAATAGCTGCCAGGTGTCATATGTGTACAATATAGAATGCAGAAATTGTCAAATGTCTATAGGGCAGCTATTTCAAATAGTGTCTTAAACTAACCTTTCAAATTGATAGCGCTTATAAATTGAGCTGGCATATATACAAAAAGTCAAGTGGTTTAAAGCCATTAATAGAAAGGATTCTGAAAAAGAAAACAGGGCCACATAGATAGAAGATGGTAGCCTGCTTCTAGGATACCCAGTTTTGGAGGCAAAAATATGCACCTTGATTTTTTAATTTTTAAACACAAAAATACATGATTTCCTAGATTTTGCGGAATGATTGCAGCACTTTTTTGTCACTAGACCCTTAACACTGCTAGTGAAAGACATACTGTACTGATAAGTGATAACAGTTTCAGAAAATCTTTTTTCAAGAATAAATCCTAACTAAATTATCAAGGGTCTGAGCAGTTAGTGATCCTAATGGTCACAAAAGAAGGATATACACTGTTGTATTGTGGGATTGAAAGTCATGGGCCTGCTACCCATTGTATGACACTATGTGGTGTACAGTGATGTGATTACAGCAGGATAATGAAGATTCTTGATCTAGTGTTCTCCATCTCCCCATAGGCTACTTAGTGAGGTACTCCCCCGGGGTACTCCACATGGGAGTTGAGATCACATTAATGTGCATCAATCTTGATCTAGCCTCCTCCATCTCCCCATAGGCTACTTAGTGAGGTACTCCCCCGGGGTACTCCACATGGGAGTTGAGATCACATTAATGTGCATCAATCTTGATCTAGCCTCCTCCATCTCCCCATAGGCTACTTAGTGAGGTACTCCCCGGGTACTCCACATGGGAGTTGAGATCACATTAATGTGCATCAATCTTGATCTAGCCTCCTCCATCTCCCCATAGGCTACTTAGTGAGGTACTCCCCCGGGGTACTCCACATGGGAGTTGAGATCACATTAATGTGCATCAATCTTGATCTAGCCTCCTCCATCTCCCCATAGTCTACTTAGTGAGGTACTCCCCCGGGGTACTCCACATGGGAGTTGAGATCACATTAATGTGCATCAATCTTGATCTAGCCTCCTCCATCTCCCCATAGTCTACTTAGTGAGGTACTCCCCCGGGGTACTCCACCATATCAAAACGTTAGGGTACCCTAAGCGTCATTACTCATTTTCTTATTTCATTCCATTAACAACTGTCCACTGACATCAACAAAAATCAGACTTTTTCTCAAAACATTTGTATTACTAAAATCACAACTTTGAAATTATTAGTCATATGTCACAGTCGTTACACCAAAATAAACATGAGAATGTCCTGCAATTTATGATCGCATCGGAAATAATGTAGATGATATTGTTTACTCGCCAATAATTTTTATTCACCTCCACCTATGTATTAAAAATGCTTCGTTCTCTGCCTGAGATCCGCGTTTTTCAGCTTTTCTACGTATTTTGACCAGTCATCTCAAAGCGTTACAACAACATGGGACCATTGTATACCTGGTCGAGGTATCCAATTGAAGCTTGGGATGTTTCCAAGCTTATCATCTAAGAAAGAATTTGATTTGTTAAGTATCTCACTCGCCGGATCGCATACAGCGAAAAAATCTGAAAAAAATTGGTGCAAGCAAAAACCCCAAATCACCTCTGTTTGAACTAGGTATATTGGTCTGTACACAGTCCGTGCACAGTCCGTGCAGTGAGCCGATTGCTATGTTGAGGTTTCACCAAAGGTTAAAGATGGTAATCTGAGACTGCATTGAACTACACACAGAGATCGCGTTTGACCTTGTGATCCCTATAAGCAGTGTTGGAAAGAAGTAATAAGTCGCAGTTTGAAATGGGTCTCTCATAGCTAAAACGTTTTGATATGATGGGAGTTGAGATCACATTAATGTGCATCAATCTTGATCTAGCCTCCTCCATCTCCCCATAGGCTACTTAGTGAGGTACTCCCCCGGGGTACTCCACATGGGAGTTGAGATCACATTAATGTGCATCAATCTTGATCTAGCCTCCTCCATCTCCCCATAGTCTACTTAGTGAGGTACTCCCCGGGTACTCCACATGGGAGTTGAGATCACATTAATGTGCATCAATCTTGATCTAGCCTCCTCCATCTCCCCATAGTCTACTTAGTGAGGTACTCCCCCGGGGTACTCCACATGGGAGTTGAGATCACATTAATGTGCATCAATCTTGATCTAGCCTCCTCCATCTCCCCATAGGCTACTTAGTGAGGTACTCCCCGGGTACTCCACATGGGAGTTGAGATCACATTAATGTGCATCAATCTTGATCTAGCCTCCTCCATCTCCCCATAGTCTACTTAGTGAGGTACTCCCGGGGTACTCCACATGGGAGTTGAGATCACATTAATGTGCATCAATCTTGATCTAGCCTCCTCCATCTCCCCATAGTCTACTTAGTGAGGTACTCCCCCGGGGTACTCCACATGGGAGTTGAGATCACATTAATGTGCATCAATCTTGATCTAGCCTCCTCCATCTCCCCATAGGCTACTTAGTGAGGTACTCCCGGGTACTCCACATGGGAGTTGAGATCACATTAATGCGCATCAATCTTGATCTAGTGTCCTCCATCTCCCCATAGGCTACTTAGTGAGGTACTTCACATGGGAGTTGAGATCATATTAATGCGCATCAATCTTGATCTAGTCTCCTTCATCTCCCCATAGTCTACTTAGTGAGGTACTCCCCCGGGGTACTCCACATGGGAGTTGAGATCACATTAATGTGCATCAATCTTGATCTAGTGTCCTCCATCTCCCCATAGGCTACTTAGTGAGGTACTTCACATGGGAGTTGAGATCACATTAATGCGCATCAATCTTGATCTAGTCTCCTTCATCTCCCCATAGGCTACTTAGTGAGGTACTTCACACAGGAGTTGAGATCACAGTAATTCACATCAATGTGTACCTCTGTGGCTGGTATTGCCTACTAAACAGGATGCGATACTGTGTGTGGTGACTGTGTCAAAAGCTACACTCTCTGTGTGAACTGCTTCTTGTAGTGCAACATGCAAGTTTCACTACCCTGTATGTGTTGCATGAATGTGCATTTATATGTGCTAATACTTTCAAATATCACACTGTTTCTACGTGTAATTTTGCGCCTTAGAGACAGTCACTGCACAAGTGCACATTGATGTGAATTTCGGTATTCCACATCAATGCATATTTCACGTCTCATGTGGAACGCCCCAAATGTATCATCATTTCAGCTCTGTTTTAGCCCGTTGTCAGTCAGTAAAAGCCGGCAATAGTAGATATTCACTTTGTCGTAGCCTCAATAGAAGTGAATGGTGAAAATTGTAACTAAAGACATGTCAGCTGGGAGGCTTGTCTTATTGTTGCATATGTTTGCTCACAAGATTCATGGCAGTAGAACTGAAAATGGAAAAATTAAGTTTGTCACATCTCTGTGGGTGCTGACAATTACAGAGAATTCATTTAACCCAATTTAATCAAGTTCAAAAGTCATTCACTATCACTTTGAAAAAAAGTGGCACAACTCAGAAATCATTTGAATATAGGTATCCTGAGGACCTAGTAATGGTGTGCAACAATTTGTGTGTTTCTAGGAATTAGTGGTCCTGTTGGTGATCCCTCTGGCTTCAGCATAAAATATCTCATTGGTATTTACCTATTCGCCACTTGCACGGTTCCGCCATTATGCACTATGTGCGGGGAGAGCCTCGAACTGGCAGCATACATGAATGGGAATTGAACCAGTCATATAACATTCTGTGTAAGGTTACGTAATTCTTCCTTTCATGTATGCTGCCAGTTCGAGGCTCTCCCCGCATATAGTGCATAATGGCGGAACCGTGCAAGTGGCGAATTATATGACTTATGGGCACAACTAACATTTTGGTCAAAATTTTTCATCTTCAGTGACTTCAAGTTGTCAATATCTACCTGCAGAATATCTGAAACATGTCAAACCCTAATATTTAAACCCCAAAGTTAAACCCAAAATCCATGCCTTTAAAATTAGTGCACATCAATGGGAAGCTGAGGACAGATTTTGGCCGTCATCTCAAAACAGTCAGCATGTCAGTTGTGCCTTTCTATTGCAATAGGACATTATTTATATTTTTGAACTGTATAAAATGACCAGAAACCAGCAAATTGTGTATTCATCTAATTGTACGTTTGACTTTTTTTGTCACCTACAGATTTACATTGTGATCCAAGCTGCAAAGGTCATTGCTGGGGACCAGGACCCAAAAACTGCCAAAACTGTAAGATTTAGAACTTGTCATAGCTAGTATTATAAGAATAACACTGTGTATACTCCCAGTCATCTAGGAAATGTTCAAATTGTAAATAATTAAATCATGTCAACAAGAAAAACATTGCGACTAAAACTTTTGGTCTTCAGCTGGATGGATGACGTAGGGTCATCAGAGGTCAAACGTGGACACAGTTTTGACATTGACAACATTGCCATTTTTATTTTTTTAAATCCATGTGAGTTTTCATGTTTTCAACACAGACATTGGATAAACTCGGTAACAAAGTTTGGAACATCGGTGCTTGCTTTTGTATTAATGTGTTATGCATTTCTACTGTTACTTTGTCAAATTACATGATGATATTTAGTATGAGATAAAGGGGGAATAAATTATTAAAGATAAGAGATAAAGACAGATCAATCATGATATTAATTTGATGTTGCTATCCACATGCCCCCTTGTGTTATCTTCAGTAGATAACTATTAAGTATTAGCAAATGTTGTTTCAAGTGGTATGGTATATTGTATGGATAAGGTGGCTATTCAGAACTAGAACACACATTTCTGGGCCAAGGTTGTTACTAGGATATGCCTTCATAATAACCAAACATGTGTAAATAATAACATGTGTTCATGTCATGTTATTCTATCATAAGAAGTAAAATAGCTGTGGTAACTTTACATTCTGGTAGAAATTTGGCTAACAGATGCGTTGAAATCCAACATGTATGTGTGTGATTTTGTTACACACATTTTGTAATCAATATGAGGCAAGTTATTGCTAATAAATGTGTGTCACTATTGGCCTAGAAAAAATTGTTTGATTGATGTAATCGGCCCAACCGACACTGCCGACGCTGAATATTTTTAGTTTTGAAAGCAGAACAAAAAAGACATTAAGTTGACTTATTTTTTTAATGGACAAAGTATAAATGTTTTTTACTGTTTCCTATGATCCTATCGCTTTCTACTTTTTTTTATTTCCCATTGAAGTGACATATTGCACTTCCTAGATTCTGGTGGTCTCTAATTAAAAGCAAAAACATAAAAATACACATTTTAACTCAATATCTGTGTGTACCATTGTCAAAAAACAGGTGCTGATTTGGCAAGCTTGGAATTTAAAAAAATTATTATTATTATTTTTTATATAACACAAATTAAACAATTTTTTAGGCCTAAGTATACACAGATAAGTTCTGGAAGCCAGGTGTGTTTTATCAAAACATTTGTGGTTTGGTTGAGAGACCACCTCAAATAAATTGCAATGACCCATTTTTGTTCACACAGTTACCATGTGTTTAATACAAAGGTTGGCATTATAGTCGTTATAGAGATGAATTAATATAATATCATAATCTCATATTAATTATCCAATCTGATGATCTGTTCCAGAATCATTCCTGTCACAAAATATTATATTGAGGGTTCAGAACCAGGAAGCCGTAACTCACAAAGGAATCCTTTGTGAGTTACGGCTTTCTGGTTCCAAGCCTCAAACAAAATAAGCAGATCTGGACCAAGAGCCACACATTTGTGAAAAAGCAGCTCCTGGTCCTGTGATTATCTAGTGAACTAGGAGCCAGTTTTAAAGAGCTAAAAGTCATTTAAATTTCAATTGTACACATTAAATACAAAACCTGCTTTAACTACCAAAAAAATGTAGAACCTGGTTCATATGATTTTGGTGTGGACCAGGAGCCAAAATGTAATGACCATTGGGTAAATGGCTCCTGCATTGGTGTCTGCTTATTTTGAAGCTTGTCTGGTTCTCAAACATCGATATGGTGAATATACAGATACATCATATTTTTATGACAGTTATTATTTGATGATTGGACACAATTTTAGTTCGCCATTGAGCTATAATCATATATTGGATGAACTTGACATTTCAAGTTGTTTATGTTAATGACAACTTATTATGAATGATAGGGGCACAATATGCAAATCAATTGTTTTCCAAATCTGAGAAAAAAAGTTGATAGAGTAGAAAAAAGTTGTTTTGACTCTTGAAATTATTTTACAATCATAATATGTGTTACCCACAGGGTGCTCTACGGTGTACCACTTTCTCTGTACCACTCTCATTTCATCTAAAGTATTTAAATGTTACTTTACTTCTTGCCTTGTTTTTTTTCTAGTGACTCTCAAAAACTGTAGTGACACTTGCGATCATCGTTGCAGCGGACCAACGCCAGCTAATTGCTGCCACAAAAGCTGTGCGGCAGGATGTGTTGGACCTAGTAATACAGAATGCCTGGTGAGTAACCAATGGCAGCGCTACGGGGTGCAATATTTTTCTTGCCCTCCCCCCAGCTTGCCTCCCCTACTTTTGAGGTAAAACCCCAAAAATCACGTAAATTGCGCAAAATTTGGCCCCCCCCCCCTGAAATTCACTTTGCCCCCCAATGCCCCCCGAAAAAATCCTGGCGCTGCCTCTGTGAATAACTAAAGAGGTCTGTGCGCATAAGCAGACAAACTTAACCAAACGGACAAAAAAAAAACAATTGATGTTTTAAGCAGATAAAGTGCTCTTCTTCAGGGACAGACAACAAATATATCATTAAACATGTAGACCAACTTTTGAGGCAATTTATGAAGCATTCAATTTAGTTGCTTCTGCTTGTTCCAATAGTGGGTTTGACATCAAGGGTGCATAACACTTAAACCTCATTCATTTGTCACTATCCCAGGCTTGTTTGCAGTTTACCATGGATGAGCAATGCGTTGAGCACTGCCCGTTGAGATACAAATACAACCCTGTCACGTATGAGAATGAAGAAAATGCAGATTTCCGATTCTCCTATGGATCCCGATGTCTGAAGGAGTGCCCTGGTAAGTCAACTAGATCTTTCTAACCAGACCAGACTCAAATTTTTTTTTAATGTGTCTTGAAGGCTTTGGTGACGTGCCTTTGCAAGTCAAGAAGTGAGACCCATATCTATACCAATTTCATCAAAAATATGACCCATTATACTTCAGGCCCAGATTTTGGGCCAAATTTGAAAAAAAATTGACCATTTTCCTCACATTTTTGTATGTTTTGGGAAATTAATGGCTCACGATTCACAAAAAAACAAGCCAATCTCCCAACAAATTTCCTGAGAAAAAGTTATGAGACATTCTGTATTTTATATCCATTCACTCATTGTCATATTGTCAATTTATTTGTCCAGAAAGCATAATATTTATTTTATGATTTCTATTACTATAGCAAATGTGCTTGAGGATGGGGACAACTGCGTGTTGGAGTGCGGAGCAAATACCATGGAACAAAACAATAAGTGCATCCCGTGTGATGGGCCTTGTCCCAAACGTAAGTATTGGTATTGGTAAAAACATGCTAGTAGTAAATTCCAATTTTCTATGCTTTACCTCACTTGTTCGGCTCAAAATTAAAAGGGGACATATCTGACAGTAAAAGCTAACATTTTATGGAAAATAAATTATACTAATCTATTTTTAAAGAAATGTTATAATATGGCTTTAACACCAAAATTGGCTTGATTATCGTATGGTCCAATATAGTGTAAACCTGCCAGTTTTTGTGTGCTACAAAAGCCGCTACATGTACCAAGCATACTGGGCCAAAAATGACAAAAGTTTGCCTCATTGGAGTGACAATGCTAGAGAATTACGTTTCATGATTTGATTTCAATTCTCCAGGTTGTGAAGGCCTTACTGATACAACCGAAATACTGTACGCACACCACTTTGAGGATGATAGGTTTAAAAACTGCACCACCATCACAAACAACATCTTGATTGGGCCTACATCGTTTACCGGGTAAGTCTCTCAGTCATAGTGGGCCTCCACTTTATTGAATTAGTATGTTATTGGTTTGGTTCACTTACAACGTTTATGAAGCATGCACATATAGTAGGAATAAAGACAGCATTTAATCATAAAGTTGTAAGCTTACACTGACTAGTAGGTTAGTTACAGAATTGTTCTGTATGATTATGTCTACCACCAATGTTGACAAAACAATGGTTTTTTTTTCTTCAATATTTTAAGAAATACATAAAAAAATGAGAAAAATAGGATCTATGATATGATGCCAAAATCTCATCAAAGGTGAGTAAGTCAGGGGATACTGCTGTTGATATGCTCATACACCTTCAGCTTTGCAATTTCCAATTAAGACTATAAAGAAAGAACAAACTTCGAAAAAAATTCATAATACTCGTAAATGACAGAACGTAAGAAAACTATTTAATTTGTTTGTGGAATTACAAATAGATGAGTTGCATATGCCTCAAATACAAAATGATTGAGCATTTTGTCTTTTGTTTTTAATTATTTTTCTTCATATTTTCTTTTTCTCTGTCATTTCATTTTGCCAGTGATCCATGGGGTGGCCATGAACCCCTCACAGTAGAAATGTTGGAAGTATTTACAACCGTCAAAGTAATCACTGGCTTCCTCTCCATACAAGGGCATCATGATTCTTTCCGTGATCTCAATATGTTTCGCAATCTAGAAGAAATCAATGGACGGACATTATACGGGTAAGCAAACCAAGCCAAATTGTTTGGACAGGTAACACAGAATTACTAAAGTTTGTTCAGCTTATAATTGACAAAAAAATGTGACATGAACACAGTTAGATGCAGCACCTACACTAGTTGTGTGTTGCAAGATTTGCTCGCACTCTTGTGAATTGGGGTGTGTGTAAGTTGGAACTTTAACAAAAACCAAATAATTTTCACTAGTTATAAGCTGAACAAACTTTATCTACTGTTGAGATGGTACTGGTAGCTGGGATATCTTTGCATATTTATTAACTGCTGCCTTATTGCTACCCAATGTGCGACCCAACGCGAGTAAAAGAGGTAAATTAACCAAATTGAAATATCAATATTAGAATATGATGAAGAAAATTAAACTATTACTCTAAGCGGAATTACTATTACTCAATATTAGAATATATTACATAAATAAAGAGGCATTTTGATACAGAATTCGATTACTATGTTAGATTTATTTGAAGGTTGAACAATTCCTTCTTATTTTACAAACTTTTAAGAAAACTAAGAACAAGCATCAAATTTATTCTCTACATTTTTTTTTGCTAAACTGAAATTTATTCTTTACATTTTTTTTGCTAAACTGAATAATTGTTTTGACCTCCAAGAATATGTTCCTATAAACTTGAACCCACAGTTACAGTTATAGGCAATAGTAATATAATAGCCTCTTTTACTGATGCTGGGTCAGATTTTTTAATTTTTTTATTGCGCCATCAGACTTAGCTTGCTTCCACAAGTCTATGTTTAAACTATTCCATAAAATCTCTGTTTAAATTGAAATAGGTGAGAGTAATGCATTGTAGTGTGTGATATGTGTAACCAGTGCATGTACTGTACAACTCATTTGCCAGCCACCTTTGAATGTTTCAACAACAGAAAACTGTTTAAGCAAATAAAAAGAGTACAAACAGTGTTGCTCTGCTCAGGTACCAGAGAAAATTAGTAGGCCTTGACAAAAGTTAACATTTTTCACAAAATTTTCATTTTCACTTCTCACTCTTTCATTTTATTGTTTCATTGTTTGTATATGAAATCTTTTTTTGTTTGAAGAAGAAGCCTTGTTTCATACACATAATTCGATTTTTTTTTTGGTAAATCCCATAAGCCTTTACGGGTAGGCCTGAGATGTTGTCATTTGATGTCGTACCGTGGTGTTCATGCACAGTGCATATCAATGTGACGTCAAATGAAGACATCTCTGGTCTAACCGCAAAGAATTATGGGATTTACCAAAAGGTCAATTGAATCAATTTTTTAAAAATTATGAAAAATGAATGATAATGCTACAAAATGGAAGCTGGTCAACCAGTTCTGTTCATAATGTAAAGAAAGCTTTCATTCTTTCTAAAATGCTTTCAGATTATCAGACTTCATGTTTGTTTGTGTTTACTTCGCTCAAGTAGTTGCTTTATTTGTTGATGTATTGATGGTGTGTGAGTTTATCCTTGCTGTAGTAAAAATAGGTTCTGCACAAATTTATGTAATAGAACATTCATGTTCCATTTACAATTTAGTAAATCATTTGTATTATTATGACATATCATTAAAAGGCACTAATTTTTTTTTCATGAATTATTTATTTGAAAAAGAACTGACAGGTAATCATGGTAATTCACACATTTTTATTCACTCCCAACCTGATTATATAACGTCATTCAGAATCAGTCAAATACTTTTACATTGCTGTAAAGTTTGTATTGCAGACATCCGAGTGCAAAGCTGCCATGCAATGTAATCATTATGCCCTATGGTTTCTCCTAGTTTGTCAAAAGAAACATGTGTGTTTGGTTATTAGCAAGTAAAACTTATCTCAAGTGGCAGCTATCTTCCATATAACCTGTGATCTATCTTTTCATTAGTGTTGCCTGAGGATTTAATTAATCGGTTTTAATATTCAGGACTGTTTTTAATTTAAAAATGTGTGTAAAACGTTTAGGAAAATATCAATTTCAAATTTTAAATTCAATTAAAAAGAGAATCTTTGCAAACTGACCAATCTCATCATTTATTAACACCCACTTGACATAACATGTACAGTGTGGGTGTGAATAGTATCTAACTTTATTGCACTGGAAGGAAGTGAAGTAGTTTGTTTGTTTGTCTGTCGTGTTTGTTTGTTTGTTTGTTTATTTGTTTGTTTAAATGGTCGCTATGTGTGGAGACACTTGGGTCATGATGAGACCAGACTCAAACAAAATGCTCAAGCCAGGCTAAAGAGCCTATTATTATAGGTTATTCTGCACAAACATTCTGCTCCTTGCATTTGTGTGTGTTTGGGTGTGTTCATCTGTTATCACCCACAACTGCGGACTTTTGTATGAATTGAAAATGTGGAAGCACAAAGACCTTGGACATGATGGTTACAAGACCTATTCCAGATGGCTACATACATATCTTTAGAAAGTATTTACCCTATTCGAGATATAATGTCAGCTCCACTGTACAATGAATTATCAGATCTGTGTATAAAAGTCCATGGTTTAAATGTGAAATGTCAGTCCTCAGTTGCTTGTGTAATATCCCAGGATCCGCAGTTGTGGTTGATTTTGTGTACATGTAGGCATTTGTTTTCACTGACAAACATGGACCCACCTATGACATTTCACCCATAAAGTGTGGACGCACAGGAATTGTGGATGTCCACGGTCGTAAGAGAGCAGCAGAGGAGGCTACATGCCAAAATAATGCATATGGGGGTATGTCCCCCATCGTATGTGCAATACCAGGTCCACGATTTGGCGGTGAAATATCATATCTTACCACAGAAGGCCATGCTTTCAATAGTGAAATGTCACAGTGTAGAGGTCCACGGTTATGCTGTGAACTACATAGGAGGCTCATAGGGTCCATGTTTGTCCTTGAAAACGTGTAGAGGTGCGTATGTGTGTGCTTGTGCAGTGTTTCTGTTATGCTAAACTAATAGTAGTACTCAAGCATCTGACATAATCTTTTCTTGCTTACCATTACGTACCATCTTGCCATATTTAGCGTTGAAGGCCTGCCAACATACTCCATATACATATCAAGCTTCTCCCTGCGGGAACTCAGCTTGACTTCGTTGCAACTAATCAAGGACGGGTACATCCTGATCGAGCGCAATCCATTGATGTGCTATGTGGAAGAGAAGATGTGGATTCCGCTGCTGAAAAAAGGTCTTAATAAACAAAGCGTTATTATCGACAATAACAAGGCAGTTCAGGAATGCAGTAAGTAAATGCACGGTGCCATGTTTTGACATGGTGTGTATTCAAAATGTTACATTGTATTCGAATGTTACATTGTATTCGATACTAACTTGATTTGAATTACTGTTTTCTTTAGCGAAAAGGCATTTTCAGTGTTTCTATCTTCGCTGAGATCTCTGGGTCTCGTCAGCTTGCGAAAGATCAGCACGGGTAACGCGAGAGTGATGACCAATGACCTCTTGTGTTACGGCACCAATCCGAACATGTGGGAAGAGATATTTGATCATACGTCTCAGGCGATCGAAATATCCGGCAACAAGGATCCGCGTCATTGCAGTGAGTACCAAGAACAACGCCCTCGTGCTCAAAGATAGATAAAGAATATGGTCCCAGAGGAACGTCCCTTGGTCCCCATCAAAGCTTAATAGTATATATGTACACATCGCTTGCCTTCAAAAAATCCAGTAATGGTTTACAAAACATCTCTAAATTTCTAAATTTCAAAAATCAATATTATTCTGAATTGTTCAAAATCGTGCTTTAGGAATTTTACTTTGTTATTGAAACATGAAGTATGGTTTTAAAGCATACACTGATTACACTCAATGGAATAAAAGTAGTCACAAAATAAAAGTAAGAAAATTAAATTAAATCAAGTTTTGATGGAAGATTTTTAAATAAATTTTAAAGGAATGAAGGCTGGCATTATCAGTAGGTTTGTGATGACAGTGCAAAAAAGCATATTTTATCTTCAAAGTGTGCTACTTTAAATACTGAAAGTTATCAGTTTCTAAAGTTTTCAAGGATACTTTTAAAGTTTTCAAGGATATTAAGATTTCAAAACCTAATAATTTTCTTGGCAAGATATGTGTACATTATATACTCAAGGAGCTGGGTCTGTGACACCCTGGATATGTAGCCCTACTCTTCCTTAAACATCCCTTAAATTGCACGATTTTGATTGTTTGTTTCATGTTTGGTTTTTATTCATTTTGCATTCTCTTCACCCGACGATCATTTTCATTTCAAACCATTAATTTGCATGGCTGAAGTCTGACCAACAGTGAAATCATTTTGATTTTGTATTTGTATAAAATATCCATCTGGAAAACGAAAGGTGCTACAGAACTTGTCATAAGTCTCCCTCAGCGAGTCATGTATTATTTTGTTAGTTAAAGAACAAGATATATTTTATAACAAAAATAGAAGCCAAAATTAAAGAAAATCTTACTAGTGAAAGAAGTATTTTTGATTTGGGTCATTTTTATAGTCCCATTTCTATCCATATCATCGTGTGTATTAATTTGGTAGGTTGGGGGGGGGGGGGTAAAAATAAATATAACTATCTTACAAATTATGAGCTCTGTTGGTCAGATTTGCATATTTCCTTTCATGACCTTGCTACTAACCCCCATTTCATCTGAAGACGCTCCATCCATCCATCCATATCATATAACCATCTGCTCTTGTATAATATCTGCATATCATCATATGTATAATATCTGCATCTCACCATATGAAGTCATGCATGCATGGATTATGCTATCCCATCATGCATCTGTCATACATCCTTACACCCATAATGCATTTTAAGCAGACTACACTACTAGTTCAGTATCATGATGTGGTCAATCACCATTGCATTGTGGTATACTGTATCTCACACTATACACTGTCCTGTCTCGAAGTAAAAAGCAAAATTATAATAAAAATTGACCGATTGTGACATGAATTTTACGCTGCCAAAACATTATTCATCGCACATATATATAATACTGTACTGGCTCTATCATAAATACCAAATTTAATAAATGTATCCTTCAAGAATGTGTGTGTTGCACTCTTATTAATGTTAAACACATTACCTGATTAAAATGACAACTTTTGAGTGGAATTGCTTCATACTTTGAGCTTGACAGTACTTCTACATTTCTACACACCCAACATTTGAAACTCACTAGCACAGTAATTTTCAGTGCATCTATGCACTCTGTTTAATAGCATTCATATTCACACACAAGTCTCTTAAATAACATCAGCACATTTCTTATAATCTGAAGCACATTGTACTTAGTTTTACTTAATTTTGATTGTAATATTAGACACTTTCTATCAGTTTCAGCACTTTTTTTCTAAGAATTTTTTTAATTAGGATAGAAATTAGTTTTGTACTTTTTAAGTCAGTTATGTAGTATTTACATGTAGGTGTGAAATTTTGTATTTGAATGTTGTTTTTAGTTTTTGATTTTGATGGTGGAAATAGTTTCAAATTTGTCCCTTGATTTATTTTTTGTTTTATTTATGTTATGTTTGTTTTTATTTATTTAAAATTCACTAAAACTTTTTGAATCCTATTTTGATTTGATAATTGATATTTTGGTTATGATTTTAGATCTTTTTTTTTTCCTGTAAAATTTCAAATAATACTTTTCTAAATTAACAAAAACTAAATGACATTGATTATTTTTAAACATTAAATTAACAATTACAATTCTAAATAATTGCAAATTAACAAATGGAACAATGATGTAATACTTCATGAATAAATAAAATTATACATAATACTTAAACTAACCAAAATTGATTTTACCAACAAGTAAATAATAACAAGAACTGTCTTTAAAAAAAGACCACCATGGATGAAGATCAAAATAAAGAGAAGCTGAATTTGTAACCTTAACTTAATATACTAGTTGAATAATATATACTATAAATAACATAACACAATTAAGCACTGCACAAATAACACTGTTTTGCTTGTGTCTAAAATTACGTGGTTATTCTACTACACCATATAAAATTGTGTTTCCTGGAAAGATATTAAGGCACAATTTTCCATGTATTAGTTGGGGAAGTCATGTGCATTTCCATAATTGATTAATGGGATCGATTTTGTTTTAAAGAAGCCATATTTGGTAAGATCATAGGGTGGTAAATGAAGAAAAACACCTTTTCAAACAAACATAAAATAGACAATAGGCTTCTGGTCTTTTGGAAATTATACAACTAGAAGAGATAAAGCTACTGACTCAATCTGATCAAGATAATTGAGATTTTTATTTCAAAATTTGAGAAAGACATTGATTATAATTTGTAAAAGGGGGGAGGGAGGTACTCAAGTTTGGTTTGGAGGTGTGTGCCGCTGAGAATTTCAAAGTGGACCTATCAATATACCAATTTTGAGGTAATTTCACAAATTTAGACAGAGTGAGGGAAAAATTTGAAAAAATGGCCAATCCATACACCAAAATTGGGGTCGTTGATATACCAAAAGGATGACAATGCTATCTATGTTTGCAGCACGTCCCCCGTATGGTCATTTGTTAAGTTAATTAAAAGCTGATTTGACAGAGACCACAAAATGATTTTGACACAATCAATACAATCTATATATTTAACCAATTAAAACTGACTCTTGAACTTCATACACACTTACACTACCCTATACAAGCATGCGGTTGATGTATATGAAATAATATATATAACAAAGCATGACACCAAATAGCTACCATGCAGCAGCAATGGAATGTAGCTGCTGACATCAACAGGTTGTGCAACCTTTGATCTGCGAGATGACCTACCTTTGAACCCTGGTGGATGCTGAATTGATTTGCCCAACCCTACTAACATTTACCTTGTTTCCAGCCTACTAATCTAATGGTTAATTTGTTTCTTGCAAAGTTGATCGAGATACTGGAGGATTCTCAAAGTAAAAGACTTTTTGTTTTTCAAAATAATTTTTTATAGAAATACAGGTTTTCACTTAAAAATTAGATTTTTGAGTGTTTTCTTCATATTCAGAACTTGTTTTTCATTCCAAATTTTGATTTCTCAATGACAGTTAAAAAATTAATAACAGAAACATTGTAATTAATTTGTGTGATTACCTCATATGGTTATGTGCTTCTGATGAGTGAGGCCCTATATGGCCTTACGAAACAGATCTGTCAAGTAATATAATGTAACTGTGTCAACACAAGTCCAAATTAATTATTTAGCTCCCATTACAGTTGAGCACTTTACCTTTGGATGATTTCAACCATCTTGGATGTTACTTGGATTTATTTATTTAACAGAAACATTGTTTTTCATTACAAATTAAATTTTTGTTTTTTCACCTCCAAAATTTGATTTAAATAAAAAGCCCAAGAAAATCAGACAGTTATAGATAAAAGACGTACATTTTTCTTCTTTACGTAATTGCAAATATTTTGAGAATCCTCACCTCTCTTGCTGCTGAATTTTAACCAATGCTTGATGACCCCTGGTTTGCATGTTGCACTAAAAATACACCTCCCTATTGGGGCTTATGGGTGTGACCCCCTGATTACATGCCAATTAAAGGGACCATACTACTCTCTGCTACTGTAAATTCGCTGCCACCAATCATATTCTGGTATTATCTTCACTGCTGCTACAGAATTTGCCGCCAAGGGGAAGCCTGGATCTGAGTCATCCGCCTGCTTCTGTCTGCGAGAGATTTATTATAAAACATCGCCGCCGCCTAAATATTGCCATTTCTTGCCGGGAAATAGTCACGCCTAATCTTTACTGCCTTCTCTGCTCTATAGGGAACAATTGATTCTGCCAAAAAAATTTGGAATAGACTGCAGCTTAGAAAAGAAAACTGACCTCCACTGGAATATCACTGCACTTGTGAATGACATAATCAATAACCAATTAGTTATCAATTAGTTATCAATATATCTATCAGTTGATTTTAAGTGCTATGATGAAATAAATGCTTGTTGCTTCCTAACATTTGCAAAATGTTACCACGGTAGTTTTTGCTTTAACAAGTCACGTCTGAATTAGAAAAAAGTAGCAACTCACCCATTTTTTGACAAGAAATATCAACTTTTTGAAGGATTAATCCAAAGAATGTTGATTAAAGAATGATCAATAAATAGTCACAAGCTGGTAATTCCAAGGGAGGTTATGTTTGGTTTTTGGCTATTACAAGAAGATGTGTTTGATATGAGAGGTCAAGATAGGTCAATTGAGGTCAAGGTGGGTCATGGACTTGAAATCGACAAATTGTATTAATATGTTTTATTAATTAAGACAAAATTTAACATTTTATTTTGTTTTTGCATGCTAAGCAGTACTATGCACAAGACTAGATATTGATATGAATATGAGATGACATTGTTTCAAAAGTGTTTTGATTATTATCAAAATTATGTGATTCTTCCTTCAGTGATATTCTATCAAAATAAATTCCTTGCCATCTTTTGTCGAACAAAAATGATAATATTTCATGGCTTTTTTTAAAGAAAACATTTTAGAACAAATTCAACGGAAAAGAAAGTTTGTCATTTCAAACAAAAATATGACTTGATTACTAGATGCATGAGAAGTAACAAATTTAATGATTTTATTTCTTTAAAAACTTTTTTCCTTACTTTTTACATTTCATTTGATCATTTATTTTTGTGATAGATTTGACAAATAATGTAGCATATCTAGAAGATATGTTTCTTAAAAATTTGTCGTCTGCACCACATAATGTCATATCTCAAAAGGCTGCCTTGTGTGATTATTATCATTGTTATATTTCATATTTTATATTTCGCATGCTTTCTTTTATGTATGGACATGAGATTACAGTGTATCTCGTCACAATTAAATAACAATAAAAAAAATCACACAAGGCAGCCTTTTGAGATATGACAGTATGTGATGCAGACGACGAATAGTGCTTTCATCTTTTCTTTGCAGTAGCTTTCTCTGTACAAACTTTTGCATAGCAAATAGTACTATCTAGAGCAGGAATGCTTAATTTACTTGTAAGGGGATAGAGAACAAATGTCTTAAATCAGATGCATTTCAGTATGATTAAAAAAAAGTAAAGATAGTTGTGATTATGGGCACAACATTTTTTTTCCTGTAATAGCTTCATGTTTTCAAAGAACTGTCAGAAAATAATGACAACTTTCTTTGGGACAATTGTCTGATTTCAACAGAAAGTTCTCTATGTTTTTGCATATGTAAATTTTGGAATCATTGGTGATATTGCCATTGCAGCTTTTATGGAATTGGGGCAACAATATATTGCAAATGCTTTGTAATGTTTAACAGGTCTATTGAAGAGAGAGTATGTGAGGGAGTGTGTCATTTACAGTGCACAGCGATATGTTTCCATTATGAAATATTTACGCCCTCTTATCTGAGACTTATACGCACAATACCGATTTAAAAAAGTGGTTTATTTTAGCAAAACTGGAGCAAATTTTTTCGTTGTTTGGTGTGACAGAACAATTAACTTCCATTTTTTGTGAATATTCATGAATGGGGATTTCCCCAATGACCATCTCATTGTGAGCATAAAAAGTTCCAAATACGGCTAGTGGAATGAAATGTTGGCTAAAATTAGATACAAAAAACTACATCATTCTTATGACATCATCAAGATTACTGGATGGTGATTGGCTGACAACATGTTGAAGCGTATGCAAGTTCCTTTTAGCGGTGCTGATTTTCTGTATGGATACATATCGCTGTGCAGGGGTGTGTGTTAATTTATGTATGACGAGTTATTTGATTATTATGTATATCGCAAGCAAAGCTCTTTGATTGGTTCAGGAGACTCCATGTTGGTATTTGAACTCGTCACAAATTTCAAATGATTTGTGGTGCTATGCATGCATTACATGCAGTTTTGGTCTCACAATATTACATGTATACTCAGTATAAGTTACTGCCAGCCAACAGGAGTTCTGTGAATTAAGAAACAAATACTTTGCTTGGGATAACAATGTGTTTATGATGTAAATACATGACCAGTGTGATCATGTTTATGATGAATAAGGGTTGAAGCATTTGAATATAGTGTGTATAGAAAAACGATGCCAATATATGTTATTCATCATCAGTGTATGCAGTCATGTGAACCTGTTAACTAGAAGTTGCCTGGGAAATTTGTCAGCAGGTCTTATGGAACTGCTTGTTTTTGAACTAGTGACCCAAAAATTTGAAAAGAGGAAAAGACAGAGAGTATATCTTACACTTCCCACAATGCATTTCTTCCCAGTACAGCTATTCAGTGCAACATGGGACGATAATGACAAAACCTGTACCTCAATTTAATAGAGCTCATCCATATCTTGCAATTGAGGTATTTCTTGTTACTGTTGACCCACATTGCACTGCATAGCAAATCAGTACAGGGAAGAAATGCATTGTGGGATATGTAGCTGATATCTTCTGAGGGAAAGTATCACCAAAGGGAAATCTAATACATATTATTCCTATTTTCATCTGTGATACTGGTACAGAAACCATAATATGACATGAATGAATACATTGAGTGAAGAAACTTGGCATATAGGAATTCATTGCCCATCTACACAGTGGCGTAACCAGGGGGGGGCAGGGGGCTGGAGCCCCCATTTTGAACCCTTGCCCCTGTTTGCCCCCCAAATGAAAAAAGTTAAAGTAGGCCTACTTCTGAGAGTTATTAATTTTAACCTCATATCTGGTCATTTTAACCTTAAAAACATTAAATTTTTAAAGGCTTCAAGCAGCATTTATTCCACTTTTTTACCATATGTCACCAGTTTAGCTTCAATATGTCAAAAATTTTCACGCGCTTCGCGCCTTTGTGCCATACACTTCTTTTGTCGCCAAAAGGTGCTGGATTCCTGCCCCTCATTTATTATGTTTGCCCCCGCTTGCCCCCAAATGAAAATGTCTAGTTACGCCACTGCATCTACATCCTTACTTAAAACAATGTATTCCCCATGAGAAAATAACATGGGCATTTCACACATGTAAACATCAGTTTCCATATATTGTTGATATAGCTATATATATTTTTTTTTTCAGTTATTCTAACATTTTCATTGTCATAAATGACCTAATTCAAAATATGTCAATTTGATTCATAAATGTTCATAAACATTTGCCCCATCAATATTCATGATGATATAACCTTACTGTTTTCAATTATTGTACCTCAAAACATTTTCATTGTCATAAATGACCAAATTCAAAATATATCAATTTTGATCCATTCATAAATATTATGCATATATTCAAAAATATGTCACATATTTCAAACATGAAACTTCTATTTACATATGATTCAAAACATACCATACATTGTAAGAACACATCAAAATAATGTTTTATAGTGTGTTCATTTTCAAAATGTCAAGATTTCACCTGTCATTGTAGGTAGATGTGTGAGTGTGACATTTTATTTATTACATGTGTAGATGCAAGAACATGGATTTTGTCCTGGTCCCCATAAAATGTGTGATTATTTCATATGCGGCCATGTGACAAGAATTAGGGGATAGGGGCAACATCCAGGTTGCTGCTTTGTAGATAGATTGATGAGATATAGAATTGTAATCAATGTTGGAAATAAGCCAATGGGCTATTCCGGTTGAAATCCACATACCCCCTGCAGAAGTTGTGATCTTCATCTTCCACATAGGGAGTGTGAATTTCAAATGGAGTCACACATTCAGTGTCGTCTGCTCCAAAATGGGATATTCCAGTTGAAATCCATACACCCCTATGGAAGACATGACCTTAATCTTCCACAGAAGGAGTGTGAATTTCAAATGGGATTACCTGAGTGATTCCATTTGATATCTGCACCTCCTGTGTGGGAGAGTAAGGTCATGTCTTCCATAAGGGGTGTATGGATTTCGACCGAAATAGACCAATAAATGGGCCCTCGTCAGTTTTGAGGTATTTGGCTTGTATTGCCAACACTGATTACAATGAATAATGTTAAAGAAGTTGTGTTGCCACACATTTTCAGAGCTTTAATTATTTTGTTTCTGGCTTTTGGAAATTGGGAATCATATGAAAGCTTGCAATATGAATCAATTTGATTGCCAGGATTGCTGACTAGGCATTTGTTAGTTTTATTTATAAGCTGGAAAGTTCACAGTATTTTTGTGAACATACTTATTAATGAATTACAAATGGGAAAAATATTTTAGAATTTTAATATAAAAATCAAATATGAGGGGAAAATTTGACTAGATTTTCCGGGTTTTAGGTTGGTCGGAAGAGGGTAATACAACTGTTATTTGCCCTATGCTTCATCGGCATACAACCTTAGACCTAATCCTCTCTTACAAACCCAATGAAAGAATTATTTCCATTTTATTGTTTACTCTCAGTGTTATGTAACAATGTCTGCAGGAAAATTGGGCATACACACATGTTCATTTA
This sequence comes from Amphiura filiformis, assembly GCF_039555335.1. Taxonomy (NCBI): domain Eukaryota; kingdom Metazoa; phylum Echinodermata; class Ophiuroidea; order Amphilepidida; family Amphiuridae; genus Amphiura; species Amphiura filiformis. Next base: position 43,335,630 of record NC_092633.1, on the reverse strand, counting down.
GGGTTTTCTAAAGTTGAATCCGATTTTTAAGTTTAAAAAATTAAAATGTAAGCATTTTTAAAGATATTGCTTAAATCTAGAAGTGGCAACACAATTTCTAAAACTTAACCATTTAATTAACAATTTATTGTCAACAGAATTTTTGAATAAATTTTTAATTTATTAACATGATTTTGGATGTGCGTTTTATCCCTGAATAACAGTTGAAGCTGGACAGGTTTGTCATGAACAATGTCAAGATGTTGGTTGCTGGGGCCCTGGTGCAGACCAGTGTGCTGAATGTAGGAATGCCATCATTGGGGACACCTGTATTGCAGACTGTGACATCAATGGCGGGTAAGTGCAAACATGATGGAATAAAGCAGGGATGTAAGTTTTCAGGTTTTTTTTACAGATTTCTTAACAGTATTTCTCCACTTTCCAACCTTAAATATTGAATAACAAGTAGTTTAATGTTTATAACTTCTTTTTTCCCAAATTTTGTATAAAAGAAAAGGAATATCAGATCGGATATCTATCCAATGGACAAAAGTCATTTTGGTTTAGCTCCAGTTTTGATCCCCGGCCTACCACATAGTCCCATACATCCAACCTTGAGCTTCCTAATGCACTCGAAAATAGCCTCGGCATTTTGTCCGTCACGCTGAAAGAAAAGGTCTCCGACCCCTGAACCTCGTTCTCCCAGATAGCCAAAGGATTCCGATGTAAACAAAACATATCGCAATTGATGTTACGTGAGCCACTTTAGCGACTATTCGGGTTTTTGACACGCCATGGTAGAAGCCTCTATAGCGGCTCGTCGGGACTACGGTACAGGTTACTGTGAGCCGCTATGGCAGCTCGTCAGGTTCAAAGGGTTAAATCAAAATAACTACCATTCTTTTGAAGGTCGTACAGATGTTATGTGAAACTTATATTGAGTAAAATAAACTAAAATATATCATAATTTTGTTGCTTATAGGCAATATGTGCTGAGTGAGGCTACTGCAGATAAACACAAGATTTGTGAAAACTGTGACCCCGAATGTGACGGCCGATGTCTTGGACCTGTAAGTTGTACTTATATGTAAGCTGCCAAGGGGTTAGTGTGAGAAGATTGCATCAGCAATATCTGCCACGTGTTTTGGATAGAATGAATATAGAGCAGCTATAACACTAATCCCTTTGATATAGATGAGTTGACTTCTGATGTCAATGCCTGGCAGTATGTAATCAAGTACCTTATTTATACTTCGCAACTCTCATTATGAGGCTGACATTGACTCTAACACCCCCATGGGTTTTGTTATCTGAAGGGGAAAAAATGAAAAAGGAGAGAAGATGAACAAAGAAGTCACTTGGTACCCACAGGAATCAAACCATAGATAGACCCCTCACGTGCCAAGCACATGATCACTGACTAGTAGCCACAGGGGTTTCGCTGGCCAGCAGCCATTCAATGTGTATATATGATGCATGCATTCCTTTGAAAGATAAGATTTATGGGCGTTAGGATTAATGTACCTCTGTCATTCATCGGCAAGGACGTAAACTCGAACGATAATCTGCATCTTTAGCTTCAGCAAGGTATTACGCATGCAGTGCTTTGCGCGCACATTTTTGGCACAACAAATTGCACACAGAATGCAAACAACCACACACCTCCATGAGCAATGTAGCGGAGTTAGTACTCTTTGATTCTACCTCACTGGGTAGAATACATTCGCTGAAGACTGCCCCTTGTGAACAGTGAACAAGCAGACCCCGCCTATCTGCTATAATGTATAAGTTTTTGGTGGCCCTTTGTCAATAGAAAGTAAGTGATGGCTCTAAAAAGAGCTGTTCACCTCACCTATCTGCTATTGTAAAAAAGGTTTGGTTGACAACGAACGTGCTAAAAATCATTGTATCCGCTCCCATCGTAAGAGGCCTATCCAACAATCCATTTGTTTAACTTACACATATATATTTATATCATACAGGGTCCTTCTAACTGCACTAAGTGTAGGAATGTCAAAGATGGTCCATACTGCAGACCAGAATGCCCGGTAATGAAGTATCCGTCCCCCAAAGACAACACATGTCAGCCATGTCACGAGAACTGCGTTGGTGGATGCACCGGGCCTAATAACATCGTAGGCGACAAAGGCTGCGTCTCCTGTGAGCAAGTCAGAGTAGATACTGATGGGACTATTCTGGAATGTATGACACCAGAAATGGAATGTGCTTCCACTGAATGGTGGGACAGATACACAGAGAGGTCTAATGATCCACTGGCTGGGTATACAGTAAGTCAAATACTTTGGTTGTTGTTGTTGTTGTTGTTGTTGTTGTTGTTGTTGTTGTTGTTGTTGTTGTTGTTGTTGTTGTTGTTGTTGTTGTTGTTGTTATACAGTAAGTCAAATACTTTGGTTGTTGTTGTTGTTGTTGTTGTTGTTGTTGTTGTTGTTGTTGTTGTTGTTGTTTAGAGTGAAATTAGCATTGGTTCAGTTCTTAGATAACTCTTGATATTTTGTGAAAATATCTCAAAGCTTGTGACTTTTTATGTTGAAGCCTATGGTTAGCACACAGGGGCATTAAGGATAATGTTGAAAGAGATAACTAATATTTTACCACTTTAACCTTCATCATTGTTGAACAGTATTTTCAGTGTTTTAGCTTATTTCAATGCTTTTTATTTCACTTTTCAGTGTTTTTTAGCTATTTCTTCATCAGTATTTCAGAAAAATGGCTCACAAATGGACTTTTGATAGCTGTTTATTGTTTTATATTGAGACTAGTTTTATCTGATTTTCACATGGTTTGTGCAAAATTTGGCACAAACATAAAAAGTCTTATATTTTAAGTCAAAGAGAGTTCCAAAGCAAAATATGACCATTATTATTATATTTTCACCGTTGCATCTCTGAACGATATTGCTTTCTTTATTTTGTTCATTTCTTTAGGTTTGTCAACATTGTCATGAACAGTGTGAAGGTTGTGACGGTAAAGGTTCTTCAAAGTGCTTGCAGTGCCTCAATTACCAACTCAACAACGAGTGTGTGGACAACTGCGGACCCAACCGATTGCCAGACCAGGAAGGGATCTGCCAGGACTGTCATGCGCAATGTCAGAGTGGTTGCACCAATGGTACAACAGAATATGACTGCAAATCTTGTCGCAATTTCAAGGTTCTGGTAGACGATGACTTGGTGAGTTAAGATGCTGGTCGACTGGTGATTCCTTAAACGATACAAAACATATGGACTCTATACATGTGGATTTTCACAAAATGTAACTTATTTTGCATGAATGCATCACATAGGCATAATGTGACCTAAATTTATTCACAACAAAGTTAAAGATCTTATCAATTAATGTGAACCCTTGTAATTGTAGGAGACATCATGGAAAGCGGCTACTATTTACAGAATCAAACTTTGAAGCAGAACTCTTTAATCTGTGCATGCATGCTTGTTGTGTGATGCTTCATAGTGATGACTGAAAATCATAGTGTTCATACCATACCAGAGTCAAGAAAATATTTGTGTGTGACTTTCATTGTGACCCATATACGGCAAATTCCTATATACCTATGTCCTAACAACACTATTATGACAGGATCACATGCCGGATGGTCTAAAAATGTCGCACAAAGAAGCTGAAGGTGGACAGAACATGCACAGAATCCATTCCCCAGATCTGGGGGAAAGCCCAACAGAAAATTTGCCCAGAAGTTTGTCAGTTTTCAGTCCCACACATGGACCGACTGCGGGTTATCGGTCTATAATTTAACATGTTTCAATTCACACATAATTCTGTTTTGTTTCTCACAACAGAGCTTTTGTGCTAACGAGTGCCCAGTGGAGCACCCATTTGTACAGAATTCCTACAACTGTGTAGCCAATTGCTCTGCTATGCATTTTGCTGATAACAAGAACCGCTGTACACCATGTCACAGTGAATGCAAGAGTGGCTGTGTAGATGATTTCCGCACAGGTTGTTTTGAGTGCGCCCACGTAAAATACGAGAACGAGTGTCGCTTTAAATGCCCGCCACAATACCTGGTGGATACCAACGGTGTGTGCATGAAGGATCCCAAATATGCTGCTGTTACAGAGTCACCGTAAGTGATATTTTTGAATGATTTTTTAAGACCGTAGTAGAAGTACTCAAGTGACAAGATTGTAACTCTAATGAAACATATGGTCCAATATTTTGAACATTTTTGGAGGTGTTCAGTTGAACTAATTCACAATTTTATATAGCCAGTGGCTTCTTGTATGAACTCTCTCAACACAGTGCTGACTGTAGAACATTTAAAATAAACTTAGGTATGAATTAACTGATAATTATACAATTTAAAAAAAAGGTGGGAGAAGTTTTTGAGCTATAGGCTTTGATTTCAAGGTGAATTAGAGTTTCAATTTTACACTTGAGAACTTGTTCTATAGGAGTCTACATTTCACATATTCCATATGATTTGATTTGAATGCCATTTGCATCCTCAAATCTGAATCCATTTTTTCATTTTTTTTTTTTCATTTTTTCTTTTAAACAAATGTAGCATTTGACAAAACAAGTTGAATGGGGGTTAGAACTGATAAACTCATTGCCAGTTAGAACTAAGTAAAGGATTAGATGTAGCTATGTTTCATTAGGCAAAACAAGGATTATTATTTTTTTAATCCAAAAAAATAGTGCTGTATTTTTCTGGAATAGAGAGTAGTGATGTTGCACATAAACAAGTTGTACCATCGTAATGAAAATGTGATGAAATGTTGTTATGCCGTGAATTATTGCGGCTGACGTCAATGTGTCCAACAATGCATCACTGACAACACATTTGATGCGTGCATTTATGTCAAATATTGCTTTTTGCTATTGTTACCACACCCAATTTTATTACAGTAACTTACTATGCAGACAAAGCATTTTCTATGACCACATTTCTATTTGCATATAGTTTCCGATTTATTCCATTTAAAACAGTGGGGTATAATAGTTCAAAAGTGTGATTATAGGCTGTTCAGACCGTCACTAGTCTCGGAACTAGTTGACTTGAGCCTAAAAAAATATCCTACCGTCTGATATCACCTTGAGGAAAGAAAAAATAAAGTGACCTCATCATGATAACTTGTTTTGTCTGGGCTACATGGCATCTCTCTAGCCAGAAGTGGGCAATGGACAAGTTTATGGTTCAAGCCCATAACTGTGAATCAGGGTGAACTACTGATAAATAATCAAATCAAAAGAGTTCACATAAACGGCTGACAGACTTGAAAATGTAAGGCTAAATAAGCAATGTCTCAAAGCGCCCGCGCAGTTTTGTTTTTCTTTGCACATTCATTATTCATTTTTGTTTCTTTTTTTTTAATTTTTTTTTTGAGAAATACTTTTGAACACAATGACATCTTAATTCAAAATTAAGTTTAAAACAGAGTCTTAAAAATGCATTCTGCATTCGTTTTTGAAACTGTCAAGCACTTTGAGACATAGAAAGTAAACATTTTCAGAAACATAGTCAATAATACCAGGCTATATAACTTGTCCATTCAACTTATGACTAGAGAGAAATAGGGCTGTCAATTTTTGTATTAACTCTCCACACGGGTGTTGACTGCAGACGACAAGTTTCAAATATTTTTAAAAATTAAAAAAAATTCAGAATTGTAAATATTCATAACAATATTTGGAATCAGCATGAAAAATACATTAAAATGAGTACAAACAAGCCTAGTATTGGTTCAGTGGTTTTTGAGATAGCTCTTGATATAAATTACGAGAAAATATTTCAAAACTTGGGGCCCGGTACCCCAGGTCAACATAAAAAGTGGTAACCATGTGTGTTCTTCCTTTTTTCAAAACCCCCCTTTTCACTGATTTTTCATTGATTTTACCCCCTTTTTTTGCCAAATCACTGACAAAATCAGGGTAAAAATACCCCTTTTCAAGGTTTTCAATGAGAAGATTTCCAGACACCCCTTTTCAATGACTCCAAATATTTTAATATATTAAGTACAAAATGTGCAAGTATGAACATTACTTTGTGTCTGTTGTACTCCCAGATGATCCTGTGTTATTAACTGGGGTAATTACAATGCCTGTATACTGATTTTAATTGAAAATGAAAAAGGGGAACAATCCTCAAGTTTTGTGTACAGAGGAACCTGTGAAATACCCTTTTTTTTTTAAATTTCATGGAGACAATGCTCAGAATACCCCCCTTTTTTTCATGATTTCATGGTCCGCGATTTCAGTCAACAAAATACCCCTTTTCTGCGAAATTTAGAACACACATGGTTACCACTTTTTATGTTGACCTGGGGTACCGGGACTTGGGGCTTTTATTTTTATATCTATGACCAGCTCGCAGAGCATTAAAGTAAGCAAACTTGTAATGCAAAGAATACAGCTCTATAATCAAGTCGATACACCTCTAGTTGTTGTGCAATAGTAAATGGAGCGTTACAAGAAATTGACAGCCTTTTTTATTTATTATTAAATTGATTAGTCATGCAGATACTAGAAGAGAATAATGCACTATAACATAACTGCACAGCATATCAATATTTTCTAATCAGATTTTGTTTTTGATGAGAGCACAGTGTGGTTTGTCACTTAGAAACAAATATGAGCACATTTGATTGCATTGTGTTTCATGCACACAATAATTCATATATATCAGTTGGTTTCTGGAAATGTTAACCTACCTTAAATGTTTGAAAAAGAAAGGAAATAAATATGGAAAAAGTTGTTTAGGCATTAAGGGATCTAGAATGAGCGTTTATGGCGTTTCAACAGTATTTTTGTGGGACATGAGAGCACCTCAGACGTGTCGAATTGCATTCTGAATACTGAAGCATGTCTTTCTGATATCAAATAATTTTCATTTTTGAAATTCACGATATAATACAATTTTATGACAAATTATTAAAATTTGATATTTTTCAAATTTTTGATATATAACAGTCCTCGAAATAAATTTTATAAATCTAATGATATATTCTTAAAGTGTATGTAGCTGGGAGGAAAAGATGACGATCAATTGAAAATTTTGACCTTTTATATTGAAGATATGGATTTTTTTCCCAAAAAGACCTATTTTTTTGGGTGTTTTGGGGAAAAAATCCACATCTTCAATACGAAAGGTCAAAATTTTCAATTGATCATCGGCTTTTCATCCCACGTACATACACTTTAAGTATAAATCATCATATTTATAAAGTTTACTTGAGTACTGTTAAATATCAAAAATATCAATTTTAATGATTTGCCATAAAATGTGTATTACATTGCAATTTCAAAAATCAAAATTATTTGATATCAGAAGGACATTCTTCGTATTCAGAATGCAATTCGATATGTCTGATGTGCTCTAATGTCCCACAATAAATACTGTCCAAACGTTCATACCCCAGCCCTTAAGTTAGTAACATATTTCTGATGATAATTGGCATTATATTATATGCATTTTGTAAGATTATTCCAAAATTAATCGCCATATATTAGCGTGTTCAACCGTCTCCAAAATATTTGTTAATATACGCCTAATGAAATTATGTGTTCTTAACAGAATAGTTAATAGACACCTAATGAAATTATGTGTTCTTAACAGAATAGTGTGCATTATGCTTAAGAAAACTGTAATTTTCAAAGAACAAATTTTATTTTTGTACCGTAGTATTTTATGTTTGTTTGTGTGTGTCTTGCTTGTTTTACCCATTCCCGTTCAGCCTTAGTCCACCAATATACAAAATTAAGGAACAAAATTATACCCGGATAGAAATTTTTTTTTTTCACTTTTTCCCCATGAAAAATGAAAAAATGGAAGAAAAAAAAATGAAAATGTCTGAACTGTCAGGATACTTGTTATAACTATGTATTACCATTATACAAAGTTAGATTCAATTTTCAATTTAAACATAATGTATTTCAGAGCAGAAGTGCATGATGAGAAAATCCGATTACCAACTTAGGACAAACCATTAGGCATGTTTTTAGTCTGTCACATGCACAAATCACTATGCACTTTTTTTATAATGATCCACCCATCCCAATCTTAAACTTGAGGCTAACACGCATGCTCACTGACTCACCCGTCCATCCATTTGTCTGCGTCATGTCAACTCCTCACTCTGCATGTGTTTTGTTGTGGAGTGAAGTCTCACCCTACTAACCCAATCACTACTCACTAAAATCACAGCAGGAAGTCAAGCCTTCCCAAAATGCATTGCTTCAAATCAATTACAGCTGGTTGTACATTTTGTTAACAGAATTTCTCCCTTTTGTTCTGTCGAGTGGGTTGTTGGTCACACTCAAACACAAAAGACTCTAATAGGGTTATACATTTTGTTAACAGAACTTCTCCCTTTTGTTCTGTCAAGTGGGTTGTTGGTCACACTCAAACACAAAAGACTCTAATAGGGCATTATGAGAAGGCATGATTTTCTGCTACACTAATCCTAACCCATAAACTCCCCTCGGTGTCATGAATACTCTTTTGAGCAATAAACTCATGTTATAAAGACCTGTTCCTAGGCAAAGTCCGATGTCCATTGGAGTCATCATCGGTGTAGCAGTCGGCGTCTTGTCTCTCTTCATCTTCGCGATATGTGCCGCCTACTGGTTTAAGAAGAAGTATGTCAAGGATCCCTACATGCACCCAGCATTGGCCTTAGAAGACATCAAAGGAGCTGATTATGGTGGAGGGGTAAGTGAAAATGGACTATTATATTTGAAATACATACACCCCCTGTGGAAGATTTTACTGTCATCTCAATTCCATGTGCACCTTTTTTGCTTAGTTTTATGTGAAATTCCAGCATTATATTTATAAAATCGAATTTTGCACAATTTGGCGTCAAGTTTAAAATTTAATACTCTTCAGCCGTCCCACAATTCTTAACATGTCGCTGATTGGCTCAATAAATCAAAAATCAGCAGGTAGTACTCATGGGGATAAGCCTCTTCAGTCTGACCACCATTCTTAGCATGCTGCTGATTGGCTCAATGAATCATAATAGCCTTCTTGTAACCAATCAGCAGGTAGTTCTCATGAGGTTAGCCTCTTCAGCCTACCACCATTCTTAATGTGTTGCTGATTGGTTCAATAAATCATAATGGTCTTCTTGAAACCCAATCAGCAGGTAGTACTCATGGGGTTAAGCCTCTTCAGCCCTACCACCATTCTTAACTGTTGCTGATTGGCTCAATAAATCATAATAGTCTTTGGGTTTAAAGTTTCAATATTGTTCATTTCCTGTAGCCTTTGACACCAAGTGGAGCCAGTCCAAACCAAGCCATTCTGAAGATCATAAAGGAGACGGAACTGAAGCGAGGAGCTGTCCTTGGATCTGGAGCATTTGGAACAGTATATCGTGGGTTATGGATACCAGAAGGGGAGAAGGAGAGAGTACGCATACCAGTAGCTGTTAAGGTGCTGCGTGAAGTTTCACCTAAAGCCTCCGAGGAGCTACTAGAGGTAAGATAGACTGAATGAAATATTGTAACCCTAAACTGTCTATTTAGCTGTAAAGTTATTACCCAATAGTTGTTAGATATATATAGCATTAGACTCTTAAAACCATTCAACTGGAGAGAGGTTATGGTATCACACCTTATCCTAGTCTCTCAAAAAGTGTGAGTCCAGTTAAGGGATGGGGTATGAACGTTTGGACAGTATTTATTGTGGGACATGAGAGCACATCAGACATATCGAATTGCATTCTGAATACGAAGAATGGCCTTCTGATATCAAATAATTTTGATCTTTTGAAATTCGCAATGTAATACACATTTTATGGCAAATGATTAAAAATTGATATTTTTGATATTTAACAGTAGTCGAAGTAAACTTTATAAATCTGATCATGTGTATGTAGGTGGGATGAAAAGCCAACGATCAATTGAAAATGTTGACCTTTCGTATTGAAGATATGGATTTTTTTCCCAAAACACACAAAAAAAATAGGTCTTTTGGGGAAAAAAAATCCATATCTTCAATATGAAAGGTCAAAATTTTGAATTGATGTCGGCTTTTCCTCCCAGCTACATTCACTTTAAGAATATATCTTTAGATTTATAAAATTTACTTCGAGAACTGTTATATATCAAAAATGTGAAATATTATGCACATATATGACAATAAGGCTTCTTTGCAATCCTCAAAAGTCAAAGCGTTTTGTCTTTTATAAACGTTTGGCTCAGATTCGCTATTCATGATATCCTTCTCCAAAAGTACTAAAAACATCTGTTTTTCATCCTTTTTACAATAGGAAGCTAAAGTGATGGCATCGGTGGACAATCCATGTTTACTGCGACTTCTCTGTGTCTGCATGGCTCAGGAAATGATGCTGATTACCCAACTGATGCCACTGGGGGCGCTGCTGGATTATGTACGACAGCATAAAGATCGCATTGGCTCTCATCATTTGCTAAATTGGAGTCATCAAATAGCACAGGTGAGTGTTTCCATGGATACGTCATATGTGGTGGGAAAATTAACACTCTCCACGTGGGTGTCGACTGCAGACAACAAGTTCTAAATTTTCTTCAAAAATTAAAAAAAAATCAGAAATGTAAATTTTCATAACCATATTTGGAATAAGCATAAAAAATGCATTAGAATGAGTACAAACAAGCCTAGTATTGGTTCAGTTCCAAATTTTCTTTAAAAATTAAACAAATTTAGAAATGTAAATTCAAACAAGCCTAGTATTGGTTCAGTGGTTCTTGAAAGCTCTTGATATTTTGAGAAAATATCTTGAAGTTGAAACTTTTGATATTGACTACTAAGCAAAGCAGAGCATTAAGACAAACCAGATTACCAGGTTGGGATTGGAAATGGATATACTAGTATACTCGAGAGGTGCTAATATAATCATCTCCTAGAGACGCGAGACGTAAAAATGACATCACACATAAAACCGCTGACAATAATTAACAGCAACTTCGCAAACAGGTTTATTAACGAGGAAATGTAACTTCTCTGAACTTGAAAGTTAACATTTGAATTGTGATGCATGACTGCTGATTCTTTGTAAAACAACGAGATCACATAAAGTAACACCATCACTTTCACATCTCTGGGAGCTGATTACACATGCAACCTTTCAACTTTGATGAATGATTCACACAAGAAGCGGACATTCAAAGGAACTTTTTAGTATCAACTATCAAAAGTAATGATGTTTGTTGAGCAGTCAAGTTAGCTCAATCGTTAAGGCATTCGACTATGGTGCGAGAGGATGCGGGTTCGAACCCTGGCGGTGCCTAGTATGCTCTTAAAAATTGAGTTAGCTTGTAATTCCCTTGGGCAAGGAACTGACTGCTAATTGTCTCATTGTAACCCGTACGAAACTCAGCTGATCCTGGTTTGCGAAGGTTAATTGTGGAATGTCTAGGGTGTGCGCTCTTGTAGCAGCAAAGTCCCTGAATAGTTGTTAAATGGTTTATGGAATGATGTGGGCCCTAGTGGTCAGTGACAACCTGTAAAGTGTGCTGAGGCTTGCGGATCAACGTCTAGGCGTTGTGCCTGTACGTAGCGCACTATAAATCACTGCGCTTTTTTTTTTTTTTTTTTAGTTCTAATGAAGTTTTTCATAACTTGAAACTTGATCTCGTAAATGTTAAATTCACTAAAGGAAGATATTGATTAGACAATAATAACTGTGTGCTGTTTAGAGGTCATTGTGGGAAATTGGCAGAGTTTGTTTTGGGCTGAGGTAACATACAGAGGCCCAACACAAACCCCGATGATTTCACGCAATGAAAACAGATGGAGCAAAGTTATTATTGTCAATCATTACCGTCATTTTACAATATTTGTTTCATGAAAATAACATAATTTTTTGCTTAAAAGACTATTGAAAATGTAACTTCCATTCACTGGTTTTAATGTGCATGGCAATTAACAAGTATGCGGGCTTACTAGTGGGGATTTTGCATGCTTGTTTGAATGTTAAGAAACAATACGCAAACGAAGGTTATTTGTGCGCAAAATTGGAGCAATTACAATTTTCGGTTAATTGAGAGATATTAATGACCTCCATTTGCGTTTGGGTTTGTTTGGGTTTTTGACAATCCTGGATAACCCAAGAAAGCGTCTATTGAAGCTTATTTCCATTGGGGTACATTTGAACACCGAGACGGGTTGGGAACAGTCAGTGGTTAACACCCTACTGTTTTCGAAACTGGCTGCAAGATACATGTACAGGTGTGGCTCTCTGCACACAGGACCGACGGCTTAACGTCCCCTCCGAAGGACGGAGTACTTTCACGATTCATTTGCCCAATTCTAAATGAATCATGGGGAGAGCGCAAGTCTGAATTTAATCTACAGAAGTTGCTAATTAATTTCAGTCTTTTTTTTTCAAGTCAATATCCCAGCAAATCGCCACCGCTGGGAATTGAACCCAGGACCTCATGCACTAAAGGCAAATACCCTAACCATTGCACCACGCTCTCCCTTTATTATTTGCAAATAATAAAATATGAGTGGATCACATGCATCGCATATATTTATGAGGTTATGAATATGTGTTCTTGTAACTTAACTACGTATAATATGTACTTTATTTGTAGGGTATGGTATACCTGGAGGACCACCATTTAATTCATCGGGATTTGGCTGCTCGTAACGTCTTAGTGCAGACACCAGCACAAGTCAAAATCACTGATTTTGGATTAGCTAAGTTCTTGGATCTAGATGAAAGTGAATACAAGGCTCAGGGTGGAAAGGTTGGTATTAGTTACAGCAAGTGTAAAACACCATTGAACCGCTTCACGCGGGTGTCGACTTTGCAGACGACAAGTTTCAAATTTTGTTTTAAAAATTCAAATATTTCAGAAATGTAAATTTTCATGACCATATTTGGAATCAGCATGAAATATGCATTAAAATGAGTACAAACAAGCCTAGTATTGGTTCACTGGTTTGTAAGATTGCTCTTGATATTTTTAATAAATATCTCAAAACTTGGGACTTTTTATGTTGAGGCCTATGGCTAGCACACAGAGCATTAACTTGTTACTTTTTTGCAGGCAAATGACAGCAATAAGGCACCAGAAACAAATATGTTCGATCTTTGGATCGACCGTCGATGCTGCTTCGATGCTTGTTATTAATGAACTATCAAGTAATTAATCAGAATTAACACCATATTTAAATTGGCCAATATCCCTTCAGGCACAAATTACTATTTTATCACAATTAACAATAGTAAATTAATTGATTTCATAAATAATAAGGATCGACCAAGCATCGATGGTCGATCGAAAGATCGAACTAATTTGTTCCTATTGCCTAAGACCACTGCTTTCAAGATTGAACATTTGAACAAGTGTTATTGGTTATAGGTTGAAAAACTTTGACAAGCATCATCATTTATCACAAGGATATTGACTTTTCTAATTTCTAGAGCAAGAAGTAATGCACAAGAGATGGCAACATATCAAACTAATTGTAATTATTATCACTTTCAGATGCCAATCAAGTGGCTTGCTTTGGAGTGTATTCAGTACAGAAGGTTTTCACATAAGAGTGATGTATGGAGTTTTGGTAAGTTATTATTACATGATATTGAACAAATCTAGTTTCTCAAAACAGCTAAAATAGCTCACCTTTGGGTAGCTTACTGTCTGCAATTTGCTAGACTTTCGTCAGCCCCTAATTATCTTGTGGGGGCGCTGATCGATGTGCTAATGAGACTCAGCCCTGTCAGATGGTGCAGGACGTTTCAGTAGTGAGTTGTATACTGCTGGTAAACCAGCTACCATCCCTGTTCAAACTACTCCCTATTTTGCCTAATGTGTGACGCTTCAGGGACGCCTCTGCCAACCCATGAATGATTAGTATCCAGGATTTTGGCATCTGTGGTGGGGAAAGCTTCAAAATTCATCAGATATTAATTACATTCATATTATTATGGGAGTTTTTTTCATCAGATAGTTTTTGTAAATGAAACATATGCCAGTAACTATAATTTCTGGTAGACAGCCAAAAATATTTTGTTGATATGAATGATAATTGTATACCCATTAATACAGGGCTGTCAACTGTCATGCGTTGTGTGTGACTGTCACTTTCTCATACACTCACGCCCAGGTACAGGCCTGTAACCAGGGGGGCTGGGGCAGGAGCCCCCAAGTCCCAAAATGCCCATTTAGTCCCCTTTTTTTACCCAAAAAGTCCCGTTTGCGAGCATAGCGAGTGAAAACATTAAGGTTTTATATGCCTATTTGAGCCAAAAAAGGTCCAAATTTTGAAAAAAGGTCTCACTTTTTCAAAATCAGCCCCCCCCCCAAATCCTGGTTACAAGCCTTCAAAGGTAGTAGAATTGACCAAGGTAGTAAATGAATTATTGTGTGATAGAACCTTCACAGATATTTTTGTACAATACTTGATCGTTGCAGGTGTAACACTGTGGGAATTGATGACATTTGGGGGTAAACCTTATGAAGGTGTCCGTGCCCGTGATGTACCAGACTTACTGGAGAAAGGTGAACGTCTTCCTCAACCGGCTATCTGCACCATCGATGTCTACATGCTCATGGTCAAATGTAAGTAAATCATAGGTTCCTTATTCTTTATAATTTCTGGCTATATTTGCAACCACTATGGAGTTCAGTTACAAAATTGTGGTTGCTTTTCACTTGTTATTACCAAAAAAGAAAAAAAAATGGATTTGAATTAAAGGTTGGTCATCCAATATTTTCATATGGTGTTTTCTATGTCACATAGATGCACAGCATAAAAAGATTATGATTCAGCTGTTTTGATACTAAAAGCAAAAAAGTGTATCACAATGGTCCATGGAACAGTACGGGCGATACACCACGATTGGGGTAAGGCTACCACATTTGGTAAAATATCTCAGGCCTAAAAGTAGATTAGGGTTATGAGAAATCTATGAGCTTTGTCCATATGCCAAAATTTCCCATTTTAGTGTAGAAAAGTGGGGAGATGAGGTTGCCAATCAGGGACACCCACCTTTAAGTCTTGGTCTTATTACCATTTGCTATATTAACTCTCCATGCGGGTGTCAACTGCAGGTAGCAAGTTTCAATTTTTTTAATTACAAAAATTCAGGATTGTACATATTTATGACCATATTTGGAATCAGCATGAAAATGCATCAAAATGAGTACAGAGTACAAACAAGTCCAGTATTGGTTCAGTGATTCTTGAGATAGCTCTTGATATTCTGAGAAAATATGTTGAAGCACATGGCTCACACACTGAGCATTAAGCCCATGCAATATCAGCAGGGACAAGTGATTTGCGCGAAAAAAAATAGCTAATTGTGCGGAGATTGCACAGAACTTCTTTTTTTCAGTGCAAATCATGTATCTCTGCCCATAGGAAAAAAAATAGCCAATTGCGCAGAGATTGCGCGGGAAAAAAAGTTCCGCGCAAATCACTTGTCCCTGAATATCAGCACATGATTGCAGAGACAATCCACAAATGTATTTATCATCTTATCCATTTAATGCAGGCTGGTTGCTTGATGAGGAAAGTAGACCGTCCTTCAAGCAAATGTCAGAGGAACTTGGACGTATGACTAAAGACCCTCAGAGGTATCTGGTGATTCAGAACGATACAGATGGGTTGTCAAGCCTGCCCTCGCCAACGCCATCAGACTTCTATAAGAGCCTTATCACAGGGGATTTGGAAGGCACAGATCCTGATATGTTTATGGATGCTGAGGAATACCTGCAACCAATGAGTACCATACAGAACTACACTTATGAGCCAGGTTCAACACAATCACCATTCTTCCCTCCTACTGTAAGTACAGGAATAATATACAAATATTTACTGCTTTTTATTCGGGGCATGGTTAAAATTATAGGCTGGGAACAAAGAACAAGCAAAACTATGCCCGGGGAATAGTTACTTACTATGCCCGCGCTTTTAACAAATCAGATGGCGGGAATCTTTAGATGAGGTATATAATGCCAAATATATTCCATTTTTTTGTCTCGACTGAACTATGTTCAGAGTGAGACCACTGTGGCGGGTAAGGGGGTGGGGTGTCTATGCAAAGCTTGTGAACATGATATCTCGAGAACCGTAAGTGCCTTAATAATGAAACTTGGTAGGGGGTAGCATGACCACAGGGTCTATACCTGATTAGATTTTAAGTGCAAAATATGGTAAATAAGTACCTAATTTGCATTATTTATGCATATCAAAGCCAAGTAACCATGTGAACAGATTATCTGGCAAAAATATGGAGTAAAAACAATAAAATACATAAGAAAGTATACATCACAAAACTTCAGAACCAGGTATGCTAGACCTGTGTTTTCAATATATGTATCAAGCCAAGTAACCTTTAGACTATGCCATAGTCAAATTTTATTAAAAATATGTTATTATTAGTCATGATGAACCCATTTCGTTGAACTCAAAATTATACCGATGTTTATTAAAATTAAAGTATTCAATAGTAAAATGGTCATAAAGAGTTAAAAATATCAGATAATTAGTGACAATAAAAGTAACTGAATGCAACATTATCTTGCATAATTATAATGGCTCACTTTAATACTGAACAATTCTGATTTTGGAATCTTACCCGTTTATTGATAGCGAACCCCGAAAATCCCGACTATGGACTTTGAATTTTAAGCAGAACTTTACCCCGGGACTTTGCTTTCTAAAAACAAACAGTCAAGCATACTTGTTTATCAGTCCATTAACCACAAGTACTAAGCATGGTTTAGTACAAGACGCGCTAGATGTTTGATGAGAGATTAACTTTCACGCCAACACAAAAGCGCCGCAAATACCCCAGATAGTTGTGTACGATGTAGTTAATGGTAATGGCGCGGGCCCGGAAGATTTAAACAATAGCGAGATACGGGCGACCAATCACAAGGCAGATCCATTTAAAGATGCATTACATCATGGCCAATTTTAGTTAGGCCAGAAATTGGCCTAACTCTCCATAGAGTCCTGTGTTAAAAATCTTAACCGCAAGGCAAAGTCAGTAGTCCACTTGGGAAGCTAACAAACAGAGGGAGTGCGGTGACTGAAAAGATCAGATACAGATGTGAAAATCTATCAGTTGCACACAAATCAATATAAATCAGAGTTTTATGCTTAAATGTAATGGCCAGAGTATGCAAATTGGCAAGTGGACTACGGAGAAGTCTAAGTAACCTTGGGAACAGATTATCTGACAAGGTAATAATAATACTAACTCATTTCAAAAATGCCTCTTTTGGCCCCATGTAGCAGTAAGTATTTTAACTTTACCCAAACTGATCAATGTTTATTCTCAAATCAACAGAACCACACTGAGCCAAACGGTGCCACACCACACAGTCCTACAGAAGTAACGAAGCCTTCCACACCACTGCGCAAAGAAAGTAGTCTACGCTACTGCAGGGATCCCGTCTTCACCAAGGAATTGGAGAGACAGAGGAGTTCCAAGAGTGAATCTGAGGCATTACCAGAGGATCACTACAAAGAGCCACCTAATGGACAGCTGGGTAAGATATGCTATGCCAAGTAGAAAGAGCTTCAAGTGGCCCT
Source organism: Amphiura filiformis (assembly GCF_039555335.1). Taxonomy (NCBI): domain Eukaryota; kingdom Metazoa; phylum Echinodermata; class Ophiuroidea; order Amphilepidida; family Amphiuridae; genus Amphiura; species Amphiura filiformis. Next base: position 43,318,127 of record NC_092633.1, on the reverse strand, counting down.
GGATTTCCTATAATTTAGAGCTCTTCCTCTCTTTAGAAAGAAAGTTCATCTGTGTTGGTAGTAAACATAATTTAGTGGTTTAAATCTTTGACCACAACATAAAATTTTGCGTACCTGGAATTTTGGAAAGTCAGGTGTCAACTGAAAATTCCAGGTATGAATATTTTGTGTTGTGATCAAACGTTTAAACCACTAAATTATCCTCCTATATTTTCTTATTGTTACAAAATGTCCTATAATTTCTATATTTTATAGCAAATTTAAGAAATTAATGTTTGTTTATTTGCCCAAGTAAATTTTATGAAAAATGTAAAATGTCTGTGCATAAAATGTCTTTTCGCAAATATCAGCATTTTCAACGTAATACACATGCTTGCTATTTGTACCAATCAGAGGCACATGACTGATTGATTATAAGTCATAGGTAATTCCTTGTAAAATGAATTAATTTGATTAAAATTTGGTATACTTATGATTAATTTTTTTATTTGAATTGGAAGCGTTTAAGAATGAGAATAAAGGTATTGTTTTTAGCTCTGTTGTGCATCTATCCGTTCATATAACATGGCGACATCATTATTTTTGGCGTAAAATAATGATTTCGCCTGTGTTATATGCGAGGATAGATGCACGACAGCGGCTAAAAACAATACCTTTATTCTCTAAATAGTAAATACACTATGTTATGATAAATAAAGTTGATCATGAGTATGTTATTTTGACTATACCCTTCTATGAAGCAATTGCAAGCAAAATTTTTGTTTTGCTTTTATAAGAACTAATCTATTACCCTAACAGTATAGACCAGGCTGCTATACTTTATTGTGATAAAAATATGCAGAAATTAAACTTACTTTTTTTCAATTTTTTTCCCACAGCATTCAAAGACGAGCCTGATTATCAAAATGATCCGACAAAAATGGATTCAGGACTCTACTTGCCTCTTAACGACGATGATTCCCCAATGGGTGGAATGGTCGATAATCTTGAATACCATGCCCTACTAGCCAATCATCCGCCTTCTACTGACCCATGGCAACGAGTAGGACCTAGCAGACAACAAAGCGTACCGGCGCATAACAACTTCAACAAAATCCGCAATGATCCCGATCTCAATTCAAGTACTAGTATGCCGTTACTACCCGATGATGTATTCACAACTGGGCCAATGCGGTCACCGGCGCACTCTATCAGTAGTAGATCGACGGGGTCTGCCGGCAGGAGTATCGGAGCGAGGCTAGCTAGCACTGGTAGCGAACATGAACATGATTATATAAATGCGAGCAATACACGCGTTGCCATTGTTGGTGGACCAAGAAGAAGTGAATCATCAGTATGATTTGGATATGAGTTTCTTCCGTGATGATAAGGACCGTCGATTTCAGGATTTAAAAAATAAGATATATTGGTCACTCAATATCGATAAAAATCAATAAACTGATTTTCCTCCCAATTCATTCATAAATTTAACCCATAACAATGTAACAAGTTGCATCATGCCATTTGGACTAACAAATGTGCCAGCCACCTTCCAGCAACTTATGGAGCTCAAGTTCTGGTCTTTTTTCCTGATTTTTCAATACTTTTATTCATTATCTGCAACTTGGATAAAATTGATTTTTTTCAGAAAGTGATATCGACGATATCGATATTATTGGATAGTCGATTTATTGATTATTATCGATATATATCGACGGTCCTTACATGATAACAGTACTTTAAAGTGAAGTATTACATGGAATTTGGATCAAAGAATGATATTTTTCTTAGCGTGGATGGAATATGACAAGATGTGATGATATATCACATTGTGGATGAGACTAATATATCACGTTGTGGATGAAACTGACATGGCTTCTTAGGAGCTAAGACGTGATGATATATCACGCTGTGGAAGAGACTGACATGGCTTCTTTGGAGCTAAAATGATATATCACGCTGTGGATGAGACTGACATGGCTCCTTAGGAGCTAAAATGATATATCACGCTGTGGAAGAGACTGACATGGCTTCTTTGGAGCTAAAATGATATATCACGCTGTGGAAGAGACTGACATGGCTCCTTAGGAGCTCAAACTACTGCTATTTACATGATGACTATAATGGATCTGTACTATTTGAATACAGGAGTACTATAGCATGACTATATAACCATGCAAATGTAAAGAAGAAAAACTGCATGGATAATATTGAAGCTGGACTTCTGTTTTGTTTTCTGTTCTGTATAATTACGATGATGTACAGATTTATGTGTTTGATGGTGCAATATTTTTGTACCAGTTTTATCCCAAATATATTTGGTGCATGGGTGGAAGAGTGGGAGGGGTAGGTTTTAATTGTAATGACTGTCTAATGACTGGTTGTGTTTTATGATGTTTATTTTGTACAGAAAGTTATAAAAAAATTTGGTTAGAGTACAACTCAAAAAACCCTATGCATACATTTATGAATGAAGTTGTGCCCGTTATTTGTGAAATATTTTTGAAAATATTTGTAAGTACATGATTATGATACAGTAATGATATTATAAAAGTATCAGTTTTGAATTTCTTCATTTGGTTATTTGTTTTTTCAAACATTGCAGCATTTAAAAAGTGGGTTAGCTTCCCAGAAAATGTAACAAAGACCTCAAAATTTGAATTAAAGTGTATGCCATTGTTTCAATTTTGTGTTCTTTGTTACATTTGTAAGGGATGTATATGATGCTTATCACAAAATGGTGCAATTTTAAAAGAAAGTTACATGATTATTGTAATCAGACGTGGAATAGTTCGCCTTCGTCAAATTTTGCAATATTACTGAGTAAAGAGGGTGAAAAACAGCATTATAAATTTCCACATGGAATTAGCACATTCACCAACTCTATTTGAAACTCGCCCTCCCTCTGTAAAAGATTCAGGTTGAATCTTTCTTAATTTGTGGTGCGATCAAGCCTAATGTCTAATCTGATCAAGTGGAATCAATCAAGTCGAATGTCGCCAATATTGGTTGTCAGTTATGGGCAAAAAAAGGTGCTCAAGTTTTTTGTTTCTTATTGCATTTAAATTACTTGTAACAAGAGCAGTTCAATATTTGTGGGATTTGAATCCCACATTGCATTGGGCTATCCCATTTGAAATCCACACTACCCCTGTGGAAGATTTTGGAAACATGTTCCACAGGGGGAGTAGGAATTTTAATTTAATTAGCACATTAGGCAGTTCCATTTGAATTTCATGCACCCTCTGCACCCAACCTGAATCTTCCACATTGGGAGGGTGGGTTTCAAATGGAACTGCCTAATGTGCTCATTCCATTCAAAATTAATATTCCCTCTGTGGAAGATATTTTAAAAATCTTCCACAGGGGTAGTGTGGATTTCAAATGGGACAGCACATTGTCCTTGATCGTGTCGCATTTGTAATAGAGGTTTGTGTTAATATGGTCATGTATTACAAATGTATCAAACTCTTTGTGAAAATAAGATTTGCTTACATTCCATATCAAGTGTTTGCATAAAATGAAAGATGCACGCATGTGGTCTCCAAATAACCAACTTTTTAAATATTTGCATTTTTTAATTCTTTGGGATTCTTTTTTTAATCAATATGTAGATACAGGCTCAGACGGGCTCTTGCAGTTGAAGTCCACACTCCCCTGTGGAAGATTTTGAAAAATATCTTCCACATGGGGAGTATGAGTTCCAAATGGAATTAGCACATTCACCAACTCTATTTGAAACTCATCCTCCCTCTGTGGAAGATTCAGGTTGAATCTTTCTTAGAGGGTGTATGAAATTTAAATGGAGCTGCCTAATGTGTTCATTCCATTTGAAATTCAAACTCCCTCTGTGGAAGATATTTCCAAAATCTTCCGGGGGTAGTGTGGATTTTAAATGGAATAGCCCAAATGATTTAATGCACCTGAAATAAATACTGAACAGAGCAATTTGTACAAAAAGAAATTTGTGTAAAAATTTTACTGTATACATGTAAATCTTAACCTTCACAACTTCAATGTGCCTGTGTATAAAAAAAAAAAAACTATGAAAAATCCAGCAACTTCTTATGTACAGTCTTGTTCACATATCCTTTTTCCCTCATTTTTCATCAGTTCAACGAAATTTTTCCAACAGTTTCCTTTTTCAAGACTTGCCCACCTTTTTTTCTTTTTTTTTTTTGGAGATGGCAATACATGTTTTATATCTATGTATATTTTGGTGGGTTTCTGTGGACAATGTTTCATATATGTATTTACTATTTAAAGTAAGTATTTTTTATTTTCTGATGATTATTGACATCTTTTTGATCTTTTTTTATATATATTTACAGTCTGATGCTTATGTATAGTTCACCAAGTGTGAAACCATGTATCATGGAATAATATGCAATGTCACAATGGGTATTCTAATTGAAATCCTTACACCCATATGGAAGACATGACTTGAATCTCCCACACAGGGAGTGTGAATTTCAAATGGGGTTACCTAAGTGGGTGACTCCGTTTGAAATCTACACTCCATGTGTGGGAGATTAAGGTCATGTCTCCCACAGTGGTGTATGAGTTTCAACTGGAAATCTTTATTAAAAGTGGGCAATTATGCTGACTCATGTTAGCAATTTAGTTGCGTCTTGGCTTAAGAGTTACATAAATACTTATTTCACAATGATTGCGGTACCAGGCTGTGTTTTTACCAACATGGACGTGCCATTGGCTCGTTTATTTTTTTCATACTTCATAGTTCAAATACCTGCTACTGAATGGCACTTGATACTTACAAATTAATCGATACTCTCTAAACCCCATATAAAAATTACCAGACATAGTCTGAAATTCCGACTTGAAATTTATAATAAATTGATTTTTCCTTGGCATACTGAGCCTCAATTTGTAGTAAATTTCATGTCATGTAAGATTCGGGCACTAGTAAAGCATCTAGAAACACTTGCTTCATTGGTTTACAATGTTGACATGATTTACCAGCTATTCCATTTAAAATGCACATGAAGATAATGCTCCTATGGAACGAAATCAAACTCGCGGTTCCGTCCGGTTGCTATTGTTCTAAACAATGGTAACCGGACAGGATCGCCCGGAACTGGCGATTGACCGCCGGTCAAGTTTTGATTTCATCCCTATGTCAATTGCAGTTATATGGTCACACTAACTGTCAAATGTTGATATCCAATTGACCATATTGGTTGCATTTGGAATGGCTAAAACTGTTGTTTGCAATTCCAAAAACTTTCTAGGGCAGGGGGGGGGGGAGTTCAACTGGAATAGCCCAATATGTCAATGACAAGTGGACAAACGTCAAGTTGGACAAAGAGTATTGATGAATGTTGCCAAACATACATACAATTAATGTATCATTAATTATTTCTTATTATTATTCTGTTGTGTCAAGCCTGTAGCCAGGATTTTTTGAAGGGTTGCGGAATTTTCAAAAAATTTACCTTTTTTCCCCAAATGAAATCGCTTACATACACAAAGTGGATTTTAACCCCCTAAAAATTACTTTTGGGAACTAAATTTTACAGTTTAACATGAAAAATTGGTACCTTGAAGTTTTTTTTCTTTCCATAATTTGGGGTGGGGGCTACTATTGTAAATTTTTAGGGTGCAGCACCCCCTGGCTATGGGCTTGGTATTGTTGTTGTTTCCTTTTTCTGTAAATCTACGCAGTATGTTGACAGTTGTTTTATATTTTGTACCATATCTGGCAAGTTGTATTCAGTTATATTTTTGATTTTGTTTATTTTTTAGTTTCATGTGATACTAAAGAGCTACCTAATTACTAGTTGACACTTGCAATATCAGTATATAACCAAGTAGAAATAAGGTGTTTATCTTAATTTTGTATTATTTTACTTGGAATTGCTGCTTTTTTGAGCTACAAAGTTCTGCATAAATGGTAGCATAGCAATATACTTTTCAGTTTTAAAAGTAGATGAGTTTATTTAGGTTGCAATTTCTGTTTCTTTTTAATTAGCACTGCCAGTATTGGAAGATGAACTGACCGGACTATTTGGTGCTTTAGGTCAGAGGTCAAAAGCCAATCTTTGGGTCAAAGGTAAAGGGAAAAGATACACTTTATGTGGATTGAAAAATCTTCAATATATATGCCCAATAATGTACAAAATACTTATTGATACAGAATTTCCATGGATTCCAACTTTTTTTTTAAAATTTATCTCGAAATGTTATCATCCAATATTGAAACTCATCATGTACTAGTAGCTAATGATTGAAATACAATAATTATGCAATAAAAGTAATTTTAAATATGAAGAAATTATAAGATTATCAGACTTCCCCTTTAAAAGAATGACTGATAAATACATGGAGTCTTAATTGTGTAATACATTACCTAGGAATCTGACAATAGGTTACACCAGATGACAAAGTTCTCTTGAGTGTCCATTTTATGTGAACTTTGCCTAAGAGATGATCATGTATCAATAAAGTGCAGTGTGCACATCAGACACAGATATATTATATTTGTTTGCATCACTGGTTGTGATCGCATTATTTATCAAATTAAAAGAAACTTATTTGTTTTGTTTTCCTGTGCATTTCGAAGTTGATTTGTATATAATTTGAACTATTCTTCCATTCTGAAAATAATAGGTATTTGAGACCAATTTTTTCCAATAATATTGGGTCTACATGGATGAGGGGGCAATGTGTTACAGGCATGTGTATACCAAGACGTTAAGATTTTTGCTGAAATTTCCTCTTGGTTAAAAAAAACCCTATATAAATCATGTCGTTATTGGACAAGTAAGTTGATGTATTGTGCATCGTGCACAATTCCACAATGACTCAGCACACCTTTATGGTAAAGAGCTATTGCATTGAATTGAAACTTTAAACACAAAGAAATATAATGGTACATATGTGGCTGCACATCTCTGCTATTATATGAAGGCAAACATAAGGCACAATAATGGCAGTCTTAATGCAATCATGTTACTCTTAAATATTAATTACCAATTATGTTATTACATTAAGACTCTTTCAGCTATTGTGTCACCATGTACTCATTTATTTGCACCGTTGAATGGTTTGTATGAGATGATAGCTTAGGATTTCGCTTGATCAAACCATTATCACTCTACTTTAACACAGAGTGGTGATAAATTTGAACTTGTCAAATCCGCTTGTCAACGTCATACGCCTGGCATTATATGGGACCCGATCTGATCCAATCAGGCCAAAATCTGCAAGAATGAAATTGAGATTTGGGCGAAAATAAGAAGAAAAACAACAACTATAAAACACAGAAGAAAATAGACAAAAAAAGTGTTCATAACTTAATAGCCACATATGCCAGGGATTTACAAATTTCAACATTAAATTAACTTTGGTAACTGCAAGTTAGTAATGGGTAATAACCCAATTTTCAAAATGTCCGACTTTGGTAACAGTGGATCAAATCGTGTCACATACAAAGTGACATGGTAGCTAAAAAGAAAATAGTATTTTTGTACATAAAACTTTTATTTGTGAAAAACAGAGAACAGACCAAATTTATGAACCAAATTAATAAATGTGAAAAGAATTGTTGAAAAGTACTATAATAGTTGATCAAATTTGCTCTACTTGACTTGACAGCAACTGTAACAGGATCTTATTTAAGGGCCACAGTAACCAATACTAATCCTTGTAGATTCTGATATAATTTGCACTTAATATGGATGCACAAAATGGCAATTTATTTTTCTCAGCAACTGATGTGAACCAATCATCAAGAAAAGAGCTACTCCATGTAATGTGGAAATATTTCCAAACTTTGTGTATAGTTGTGGTGAAACCTGCAAATGCTTGAAGTAAAGTATTGATAAAGACTACAGATGTCATTCATGACGTGTCACGTGTCATGTCAAAAGCAGACACTTTTGGGCAGGTTATCAATTTGGAGGTTTTTACATATCTTAAATATAGAGATATTTTGCTCCACAATGTCGTTTTCCCCAATGAAATCAGACATTCCTAAGCGAAGATATTGAGTTTGTAAGTTATGGTATTATAAAATTGGAAATTGAGATATCGGCCTTTAAAAAAAGTAGAATTACCAAGAAAAATATCTCAAAGAATACAAGATGCCAGTTATATTCTGGTTTGAAACTATCAGACAATATTCTAAACATTAATAACATCACAAATTGGCAACAAACCCAAATTGTGAAAAAATCACCCCGGACAGATTTTTGGCTATTTCTCCATTTACGATCATGCTCAAAAGTGTCTGCTTTTGACATGACACGTCACATATTATCAGGGGTCTGTAGGCATCATTATGGACAAAATCAGAATTTCAGATATAGTTGGATTTTTAGATTTCAAGTTAGTTCCATAAATGTTGTTGTATAAGCATATTATGACAAATGTTTATTATGCAATTCAAAGCTATTCTTTGATTCACCTCAAGATCGGTAGTGACGTCAATGCTTTTTTGCAGTTGAGCAGTAAGCATGTCGAAAAACTTTCTTATACACGTGCAAGAGGGTATGCTCTGCGCAATTAACTTAATACCGCTACCAGCAAAATACACACTTACGACACTACCAAACTTGAGGCGAACCAATGTATAGTGGTGATAATTTAGAAAGTTGTTTTTAAAACATCGAAGATGCAATTTGATGGCTAATACTGATAGGTGTTTATTTGATACGATGGATTTTATGAAGTTTATCACAGCACATTGGAATTTTATATCACTACTTGTTAATAAAAATTAACCAGATTTTTTTGCAAAGCAAAATATTCCAATAATCATAGCACAGAAAAGAAATTGAAATGAAGATTTTAATACTGATTACTCAGATTTGATCAGGATCATGATTGAGGAAAATAATAAATAGTGTTATGCCGAGATATGGAATAATAGATTGATTTAGAAATAATGGTATCAGGAACAGGTGTATAGAGTGCAAATCAGAGAAAGACAAGATTTATATACAGATATGTGAATAATGATTTAAAATGGTTTAAAATGAAGATGTGTCAAGTTTAAAATGTTTTAAAATATTTGAGATTGTTCAGATAAGCTTTTTTTCTTATTGGAAGTTGGATTTCTTAATTTTGGTGAAGTATCATTGATAGATCACTTTTGCAACTATCACTTGGGATGCAAAAAGCTGTGCAAATATAGCATAGCAGAATTGCAATACATTTTTGTTTGGTAATTGCATTGCAATCTCTTAATGTTATAGTGTTGAATGCAGCATTTTGACTTTGCTTGCAAGTATTGGTTTGTAAGACTTGTTTCAAGTATATAACATCACTGTTGTATTTTTTTTAAATCTTCTATGATGAGGTAATGTTAGACTTGAAACAAGTCTTTATTCATAAATGGCTTATTTTGAAACAAATAAGAGACCCTATTAGGAAAGAAATTCAAGCTTTACGAGATCTCTAAAACAATGAACACATCTGGAACAAAGAAACACTACTTTTACACAGGTTACATATAACAACATTCACCTGTATTCATAACCCACATGGGACAATTTGACATATTTCTGTAAAGTACTAATAATGTATTTGTGCATATGTGTATCATAGCCTTTTCATACTTAACTTGGAAAACTCAAGTCAAATATGGTTGACATTATAATAAAAAACACTTCAGTCAAAACAGTACATTTAATTGTGAGATATCACTTATTGTTATTCTTATCTCTTTGTATCCAACTCATACACATCTAGTCTTTCCCACAGCCTCTATTCCATCTCTTGGTAATAGAGCAATATATATGCCTACTGCAAAACCTTACGTAATGTGACCCACCCTCTTCCCCAGTTCTCTACAAAATAAATACCTAGAGCTAAAACCACTGCCTTTCTCATGACCCGAACTCCAATCTTATCCAAATCTACTCGTTTGATTGAACACACAAATTTACGATTGCTCTGACATTGTGTCTGTTTGATTTTGAATTTGATTTGAAATCCCTTCCAAAATTTATCTTACCCAGCATACCAGAGAGCAAATATAAGCATAGGGCAGGTGTGCTATCTGCTGAACGAAATTAAAGTGCACTGCAAATGTAGTCATCGGGCAGGTGTACTATCTACTGAAGATAACGCAATGGGGCAGGTGTGATATCTACTAAAGATAACATAATGTGCCACAGGGTAGGTATGAAATCTGAAGATAACACAATGTGCCATGGAGCAGGTATGATATCTACTGAAGATAACATGCATCAACTGTATACATAGGGCAGGTGTGCTATCTACTGAAGATAACACACCAGCCCCATGTTGCAGACCTATCTATGGGGCAGGTGTGCTATCTACTGAAGATAACACACAGCAAATGTAGCCATGGGGCAGGTGTACTATCTACTGAAGATAACGCACAGCAGAATGTATCCATGGGGCAGGTGTGCTATCTATTGAAGATAACACACAGCCTCTATTCCATCTCTTGGTAATAGAGCAATATATATGGTCGAATCCAACGAAAAGTGTACACGGCATGTTCAGGGCCATAACTTAAAAGTATTAATCAATTGGCATTCGTTTTTGTATTGTGTTTATTCGACTTGATCATACACTTCGTTCCATATATAATAAGTACCCCTTGTGTGAAAAACTTTGTCTCAGAGACCCCAAAACATGCTCTTTTTACCATTTTTTCAAAATATTTCTTAAAGTATTTTTAAAAACATCTAAATCAGTTATGAAAAGAAGTCATTGGATTGAATCTAAATTGATTTCCTGAAAGGTGTGTATTCAAAGATTGCCTGTTCAATTTCTCACATATTTGTACATAATTATGAATTTTTGTGATAATTTTTGAGTGGTATTTTTTACATTACCTACTGAATACAATTTTTCATAGCACTAGATATATCTTTAAAAAATGGAAATCACTAGTAAATGCGCAATTGATACAAGCTTTGATATGTCCAATACTGAAATGCATTGCATTCGGACATCTTTATTATTGTGTTTAGCTGCCAGAAATTCTAAATGGCACAAAGGTAGGATTGGTAAAAAATATGCATTACCTCCGAATACATGTTAAAAGCTGTGTCATTTCCACAAAGTGAGAGAATAGTAAACAATAGTTAAGCAATAGGTGCATGGTAATACACTCTTTATTTCTACCAAGTTTCAATAGCCTGCGTTTAAATATTTCTGAGATGTCAACAATAAAAGCAAGTATTCGTAGGTAAATTTCGGTAACCGAATGTTACCTACGAATACAATTTGACATCGTGACAGTATTGTGAAACACCGCCATTCATGCCAATGCCCATATTGGTACATAACGAAGGCCTGTATGTTTGCTATCAAATCATATGTCAATGAAAGTTGCGAATTCACATACATGCCCACCATGCAAAACTGAATATGGCTTAATTGTTGAAAATATGTACTGAAATAGACGACGGTCTGCTCATTTGAAAGAAAAATCAGATTTAAAGAAGATTAGAAGGGGATAAATACTTGGATTTATCAACTGTCATGTGTGCTTCATTTTAAATGTTTACCGACCTTCTGGTTTCTGAGTAATTTGTGTCCAAATTGATTTATTCGAAGGTAACTTTTGACGTTTTCGCTAAGGTTACCTACGAATACCATGGAAAAAACGACTGTTCTCATTGTCTCATGATCTAGACAACTCAGTGATGGACCCTGGTATAAAGTAGTTGCCCTCAAACGAAAGGCCACAAGACGTAACTGACTCCAAGATGGACTTCACAAGTTTGCAATAACGGTTTTAAGCGATTTGTGTGCAATTAAGCAAATTAAAGTCACTTTAGGGCCTTTGTTTCTTACTTCAATCCTCTTTCAACCGCTGTGAACCGACATTATTAATACATGATAGGGTCTAAAGTATCAATAAACGCACATAAAGAAAATAATACATTCAAAGTGCTTTATAAAATGAAGTTTTGATTGCGTTATCCACCAAAAGTCTAATTAAAAGCATCAAAAATTTTTTGATCTAAGGTAATAGCATTTATTCATTTGGACGTACCATCTGAAAGAGATCTAAAAACTATCATTTTATTAAGTCATTACCATAATAGCAAAATTTAAACCTCTAAACTCAATATAGATATTGTTAAATCGCTCATGTTACCTACGAATACCCGGGTTTCTTCACCTTTTCATTGTATAAAGCGTTAGGTGTATGCGTATAATTCCTAATATTCTTGAAAACATATATCCTACTCATTCTTATACAATGTGTAAATTGATTCATACTCATTTGATAAATCACATACAGAAACTGACCTAAACTTCATTTTCAAAAATAAACTAGCATAAATTGACTAAGATCATATCGATCGCGTTATAAAAATAAAAACAAATATTTTCTGGTTGAGCTAGCATTTTCCTGACACCCTGTGGTCTACATTACACGAAAAAAGCGTTAATGGGGATATTCCATTTGTCTTAGGTTGATTAGTATTGCGATAGTGAAAGCATCCTAGTGGTATTCGTAGGTAACATTGGGTTTTGAGATCACATTTACTATCACACGTCCTGGATTTATTTTTCAAGATTAGTAATGGCACTTTTGGTTCCTATAAGGCCAATATGTCATCAATCAATGGGCAAAAGGAAAAAATTGTGGAGACATTTTTATTTAGGACTTTTATTTTTGGCCCGTGGACACTCTTGGTTGGATTCGACCATATGCCTACTGCAAAACCTTACGTAATGTGACCCACCCCCTTCCCTAGTTCTCTACAAAATAAATACCTAGAGCTAAAACCGCTGCCTTTCTCATGACCCGAACCCCAATCTTATCCAAATCTACTCGTTTTATTTCTGACATTGTGTCTGTTTGATTTTGTTAGAAAAATCCCTTCCAAAATGTATGGTGTGCTATCTACTAAATGAAATTAAAGCGCACTGCAAATGTAGTCATTGGGCAGGTGTACTATCTGCTAAAGATAACACAATGGGACAGGTGTGATATTTACTGAAGATAACACAATGTGCCATGGGGTAGATATGCTATCTACTGAAGATAACACACACCAACTCACCCCATGTGGCAGGTGTGCTATCTACTGTAGATAACATGTACCAACTGTATCCATGGGGCAGGTGTGCTATCTACTGAAGATAACACACAACAAATGTAGCCATGGGGCTGGTGTGCTATATACTGAAGATAACACACAACAAATGTATCCATGGGGCTGGTGTGCTATCTACTGTAGATAACACACAACAAACGTATCCATGGGGCAGGTGTGCTATCTACAGTAGATAACACAACAAATGTAGCCATGGGACAGGTGTGCTATCTACTGAAGATAACACACAGCAGAATGTATTCATGGGGCAGGTGTGCTATCTACTGTAGATAACACAACAAATGTAGCCATAGGACAGGGTGCTATCTACTGTAGATAACACACAGCAGAATGTATCCATGGGGCTGGTGTGCTATCTACTGCAGATAACACACAGCAAATGTAGCCATGTGGCAGGTGTGCTATCTACTGCAGATAACACACAGCAAATGTAGCCATGGGGCAGGTGTGCTACCTACTGAAGATAACACACAGCAGAATGTATCCATGGGGCAGGTGTGCTATATACTGAAGATAACACACATCAAATGTATCAATGGGGCAGGTGTGTTATCTACTGAAGATAACACACAGCAGAATGTATCCATGGGGCAGGTGTGCTATCTACTGAAGATAACACACACCAAATATAGCCATGGGGCAGGTGTGCTATCTACTGAAGATAGCACACAGCAGAATATAGCCATGGGGCAAGGGTGCTATCTACTGAAGATAACACACAGCAGAATATAGCCATGGGGCAGGTGTGCTATCTACTGAAAATAATACACAGCAAATGTAGCCATGGGACAGGTGTGCTATCTACTGAAGATAACACACAGCAAATGTAGCCATGGGGCAGGTGTGCTATCTATTGAAGATAACGCACAGCAGAATGTATCCATGGGGCAAGTGTGTGATATCTACTGAAAATAACACACAGCAAATGTAGCCATGTGGCAGGTGTGCTATCTACTGCAGATAACACAGCAGAATGTATCCATGGGACAGGTGTGCTATCTACTGAAGATAACACAGCAGAATGTATCCATGGGGCAGGTGTGCTATCTACTGAAGATAACACACAGCAAATGTAGCCATGGGGCAGGTGTGCTATCTACTGAAGATAACACACAGCAGAATGTAGCCATGGGGCAGGTGTGCTATCTACTGAAGATAACACACATCAAATGTATCCATGAGGCAGGTGTGCTATCTATTGAAGATAACACGCACCAACTGTATCCATGGGGCAAGTGTGCTATCTACTGAAGATCACGCACAACAAATGTATCCATGGGGCTGGTGTGCTATCTACTGAAAATATCACACAGCAAATGTAGCCATGTGGCAGGTGTGCTATCTACTGCAGATAACACAGCAGAATGTATCCATGGGACAGGTGTGCTATCTACTGAAGATAACACAGCAGAATGTATCCATGGGACAGGTGTGCTATCTATTGAAGATAACACACATCAAATGTATCCATGAGGCAGGTGTGCTATCTATTGAAGATAACACGCACCAACTGTATCCATGGGGCAAGTGTGCTATCTACTGAAGATCACGCACAACAAATGTATCCATGGGGCTGGTGTGCTATCTACTGAAAATATCACACAGCAAATGTAGCCATGTGGCAGGTGTGCTATCTACTGAAGATAACACACAGCAAATGTAGCCATGGGGCAGGTGTGCTATCTATTGAAGATAACGCACAGCAGAATGTATCCATGGGGCAAGTGTGCTATCTACTGAAGATCACGCACAACAAATGTATCCATGGGGCTGGTGTGCTATCTACTGCAGATAACACACAGCAAATGTAGCCATGTGGCAGGTGTGCTATCTACTGCAGATAACACACAGCAAATGTAGCCATGGGGCAGGTGTGCTACCTACTGAAGATAACACACAGCAGAATGTATCCATGGGGCAGGTGTGCTATATACTGAAGATAACACACATCAAATGTATCAATGGGGCAGGTGTGTTATCTACTGAAGATAACACACAGCAGAATGTATCCATGGGACACGTGTGCTATCTACTGAAGATAACACACACCAAATATAGCCATGGGGCAGGTGTGCTATCTATTGAAGATAACGCACAGCAGAATGTATCCATGGGGCAAGTGTGTGCTATCTACTGAAAATAACACACAGCAAATGTAGCCATGTGGCAGGTGTGCTATCTACTGCAGATAACACAGCAGAATGTATCCATGGGACAGGTGTGCTATCTACTGAAGATAACACACATCAAATGTATCCATGGGGCTGGTGTGCTATCTACTGAAGATAACACGCACCAACTGTATCCATGGGGCAGGTGTGCTATCTACTGAAGATAACGCACAGCAGAATGTAGCCATGGGGCACGTGTGTTATCTACTGAAGATAACGCACAACAATATATATCCATGGGGCAGGTTTGCTATCTACTGAAGATAACACCAATCAAATGTATCCATGGGGCAGGTGTGCTATCTACTGAAGATAACACGCACAAACTGTATCCATAGGGGCAGGTGTGCTATCTACTGAAGATAGCACACAGCAGAATATAGCCATGGGGCAAGTGTGCTATCTACTGAAGATAACACACAGCAGAATATAGCCATGGGGCAGGTGTGCTATCTACTGAAAATAACACACAGCAAATGTAGCCATGGGACAGGTGTGCTATCTACTGAAGATAACACACAGCAAATGTAGCCATGGGGCAGGTGTGCTATCTATTGAAGATAACGCACAGCAGAATGTATCCATGGGGCAAGTGTGTGATATCTACTGAAAATAACACACAGCAAATGTAGCCATGTGGCAGGTGTGCTATCTACTGCAGATAACACAGCAGAATGTATCCATGGGACAGGTGTGCTATCTACTGAAGATAACACAGCAGAATGTATCCATGGGACAGGTGTGCTATCTATTGAAGATAACACACATCAAATGTATCCATGGGGCAGGTGTGCTATCTACTGAAGATAACACACAGCAGAATGTATCCATGGGACAGGTATGCTATCTATTGAAGATAACGCACAGCAGAATGTATCCATGGGGCAAGTGTGTGCTATCTACTGAAAATAACACACAGCAAATGTATCCATGTGGCAGGTGTGCTATCTACTGCAGATAACACAGCAGAATGTATCCATGGGACAGGTGTGCTATCTACTGCAGATAACACAGCAGAATGTATCCATGGGACAGGTGTGCTATCTACTGAAGATAACATAGCAGAATATAGCCATGTGGCAGGTGTGCTATCTACTGAAGATAACACAGCAGAATGTATCCATGGGACAGGTGTGCTATCTATTGAAGATAACACACATCAAATGTATCCATGTGGCAGGTGTGCTATCTACTGCAGATAACACAGCAGAATGTAGCCATGTGGCAGGTGTGCTATCTACTGAAGATAACACAGCAGAATGTATCCATGGGACAGGTGTGCTATCTACTGAAGATAACACACAGCAGAATGTATCCATGTGGCAGGTGTGCTATCTACTGAAGATAACACACAGCAAATGTATCCATGTGGCAGGT
Organism: Amphiura filiformis; assembly: GCF_039555335.1. Lineage (NCBI taxonomy): Eukaryota > Metazoa > Echinodermata > Ophiuroidea > Amphilepidida > Amphiuridae > Amphiura > Amphiura filiformis. The sequence continues at coordinate 43,301,524 of NC_092633.1, read as the reverse complement.
GTGCTATCTACTGAAGATAACACACGCCAAATGTATCCATGTGGCAGGTGTGCTATGTACTGAAGATAACACACGCCAAATGTAGCCATGGGGCAGGTGTGCTATCTATTGAAGATAACGCACAGCAGAATGTATCCATGGGGCAAGTGTGCTATCTACTGAAGATCACGCACAACAAATGTATCCATGGGGCTGGTGTGCTATCTACTGAAAATAACACACAGCAAATGTAGCCATGTGGCAGGTGTGCTATCTACTGAAGATAACACACAGCCATGGGGCTGGTGTGCTATCTACTGAAGATAACACACATCAAATGTATCCATGGGGCTGGTGTGCTATCTACTGAAGATAACACGCACCAACTGTATCCATGGGGCAGGTGTGCTATCTACTGAAGATAACGCACAGCAGAATGTAGCCATGGGGCATGTGTGTTATCTACTGAAGATAACGCACAACAATATATATCCATGGGGCAGGTGTGCTATCTACTGAAGATAGCACACAGCAGAATATACCCATGGGGCAGGTGTGTTATCTACAGAAGATAACATAGCAGAATATAGCCATGGGGCAAGTGTGCTATGTACTGAAGATAACACACAGCAGAATATAGCCATGGGGCAGGTGTGCTATCTACTGAAAATAACACACAGCAAATGTAGCCATGGGACAGGTGTGCTATCTACTGAAGATAACACACAGCAAATGTAGCCATGGGGCAGGTGTGCTATCTACTGAAGATAACGCACAGCAGAATGTAGCCATGGGGCACGTGTGTTATCTACTGAAGATAACGCACAACGATATATATCCATGGGGCAGGTGTGCTATCTACTGAAGATAACACCAATCAAATGTAGCCATGGGGCAAGTGTGCTATCTATTGAAAATAGCACACAGCAGAATATAGCCATGGGGCAAGTGTGCTATCTACTGAAGATAACACACAGCAGAATATAGCCATGGGGCAAGTGTGCTATCTACTGAAGATAACACACAGCAGAATATAGCCATGGGGCAGGTGTGCTATCTACTGAAGATAACACACAGCAAATGTAGCCAAGGGGCAGGTGTGCTATCTACTGAAGATAACGCACAGCAGAATGTATCCATAGGGTAGGTTTGCTATCTACTGAAGATAACACACAGCAAATGTAGCCATGGGGCAGGTGTGCTATCTACTGAAGATAATGCACAGCAGAATGTATCCATGGGGCAAGTGTGCTATCTACTGAAGATAACGCACAACAAATGTATCCATGGGGCTGGTGTGCTATCTACTGAAAATAACACACAGCAAATGTAGCCATGTGGCAGGTGTGCTATCTACTGTAGATAACACACAAATAATGTATCAATGGGGCAGGTGTGTTATCTATTGAAGATAACGCACAGCAGAATGTATCCATGGGGCAGGTGTGCTATCTACTGAAGATAACACACAGCAAATGTAGCCATGGGGCAGGTGTGCTATCTATTGAAGATAACGCACAGCAGAATGTATCCATGGGGCAAGTGTGCTATCTACTGAAGATCACGCACAACAAATGTATCCATGGGGCTGGTGTGCTATCTACTGAAAATATCACACAGCAAATGTAGCCATGTGGCAGGTGTGCTATCTACTGCAGATAACACACAGCAAATGTAGCCATGGGGCAGGTGTGCTATCTACTGAAGATAACACACAGCAGAATGTAGCCATGGGGCAGGTGTGCTATCTACTGAAGATAACACACATCAAATGTATCCATGAGGCAGGTGTGCTATCTATTGAAGATAACACGCACCAACTGTATCCATGGGGCAAGTGTGCTATCTACTGAAGATCACGCACAACAAATGTATCCATGGGCCTGGTGTGCTATCTACTGAAAATATCACACAGCAAATGTAGCCATGTGGCAGGTGTGCTATCTACTGAAGATAACACACAGCAAATGTAGCCATGGGGCAGGTGTGCTATCTATTGAAGATAACGCACAGCAGAATGTATCCATGGGGCAAGTGTGCTATCTACTGAAGATCACGCACAACAAATGTATCCATGGGGCTGGTGTGCTATCTACTGCAGATAACACACAGCAAATGTAGCCATGTGGCAGGTGTGCTATCTACTGCAGATAACACACAGCAAATGTAGCCATTGGGCAGGTGTGCTACCTACTGAAGATAACACACAGCAGAATGTATCCATGGGGCAGGTGTGCTATATACTGAAGATAACACACATCAAATGTATCAATGGGGCAGGTGTGTTATCTACTGAAGATAACACACAGCAGAATGTATCCATGGGACAGGTGTGCTATCTACTGAAGATAACACACACCAAATATAGCCATGGGGCAGGTGTGCTATCTATTGAAGATAACGCACAGCAGAATGTATCCATGGGGCAAGTGTGTGCTATCTACTGAAAATAACACACAGCAAATGTAGCCATGTGGCAGGTGTGCTATCTACTGCAGATAACACAGCAGAATGTATCCATGGGACAGGTGTGCTATCTACTGAAGATAACATAGCAGAATATAGCCATGTGGCAGGTGTGCTATCTCCTGAAGATAACACAGCAGAATGTATCCATGGGACAGGTGTGCTATCTATTGAAGATAACACACATCAAATGTATCCATGTGGCAGGTGTGCTATCTACTGCAGATAACACAGCAGAATGTAGCCATGTGGCAGGTGTGCTATCTACTGAAGATAACACAGCAGAATGTATCCATGGGACAGGTGTGCTATCTACTGAAGATAACACACAGCAGAATGTATCCATGTGGCAGGTGTGCTATCTACTGAAGATAACACACAGCAAATGTATCCATGTGGCAGGTGTGCTATCTACTGAAGATAACACACGCCAAATGTAGCCATGGGGCAGGTGTGCTATCTATTGAAGATAACGCACAGCAGAATGTATCCATGGGGCAAGTGTGCTATCTACTGAAGATCACGCACAACAAATGTATCCATGGGGCTGGTGTGCTATCTACTGAAAATAACACACAGCAAATATAGCCATGTGGCAGGTGTGCTATCTACTGAAGATAACACACAGCCATGGGGCAGGTGTGTTATCTACTGAAGATAACATAGCAGAATATAGCCATGGGGCAAGTGTGCTATGTACTGAAGATAACACACAGCAGAATATAGCCATGGGGCAGGTGTGCTATCTACTGAAAATAACACACAGCAAATGTAGCCATGGGACAGGTGTGCTATCTACTGAAGATAACACACAGCAAATGTAGCCATGGGGCAGGTGTGCTATCTACTGCAGATAACACACAGCAAATGTAGCCATGGGGCAGGTGTGCTATCTACTGAAGATAACGCACAGCAGAATGTAGCCATGGGGCACGTGTGTTATCTACTGAAGATAACGCACAACAATATATATCCATGGGGCAGGTGTGCTATCTACTGAAGATAACACCAATCAAATGTAGCCATGGGGCAAGTGTGCTATCTACTGAAAATAGCACACAGCAGAATATAGCCATGGGGCAAGTGTGCTATCTACTGAAGATAACACACAGCAGAATATAGCCATGGGGCAAGTGTGCTATCTACTGAAGATAACACACAGCAGAATATAGCCATGGGGCAGGTGTGCTATCTACTGAAGATAACACACAGCAAATGTAGCTATGGGCAGGTGTGCTATCTACTGAAGATAACGCACAGCAGAATGTATCCATAGGGTAGGTTTGCTATCTACTGAAAATAATACACAGCAAATGTAGCCATTGGGGCAGGTGTGCTATCTACTGAAGATAACACACAGCAAATGTAGCCATGGGGCAGGTGTGCTATCTACTGAAGATAATGCACAGCAGAATGTATCCATGGGGCAAGTGTGCTATCTACTGAAGATCACGCACAACAAATGTATCCATGGGGCTGGTGTGCTATCTACTGAAAATATCACACAGCAAATGTAGCCATGTGGCAGGTGTGCTATCTACTGCAGATAACACACAGCAAATGTAGCCATGGGGCAGGTGTGCTATCTACTGCAGATAACACACAGCAAATGTAGCCATGTGGCAGGTGTGCTATCTACTGCAGATAACACACAGCAAATGTAGCCATGGGGCAGGTGTGCTACCTACTGAAGATAACACACAGCAGAATGTATCCATGGGGCAGGGGTGCTATATACTGAAGATAACACACATCAAATGTATCAATGGGGCAGGTGTGTTATCTACTGAAGATAACACACAGCAGAATGTATCCATGGGACACGTGTGCTATCTACTGAAGATAACACACCAAATATAGCCATGGGGCAGGTGTGCTATCTATTGAAGATAACGCACAGCAGAATGTATCCATGGGGCAAGTGTGTGCTATCTACTGAAAATAACACACAGCAAATGTAGCCATGTGGCAGGTGTGCTATCTACTGCAGATAACACAGCAGAATGTATCCATGGGACAGGTGTGCTATCTACTGAAGATAACACACATCAAATGTATCCATGGGGCTGGTGTGCTATCTACTGAAGATAACACGCACCAACTGTATCCATGGGGCAGGTGTGCTATCTACTGAAGATAACGCACAGCAGAATGTAGCCATGGGGCACGTGTGTTATCTACTGAAGATAACGCACAACAATATATATCCATGGGGCAGGTTTGCTATCTACTGAAGATAACACCAATCAAATGTATCCATGGGGCAGGTGTGCTATCTACTGAAGATAACACGCACCAACTGTATCCATGGGGCAGGTGTGCTATCTACTGAAGATAGCACACAGCAGAATATAGCCATGGGGCAAGTGTGCTATCTACTGAAGATAACACACAGCAGAATATAGCCATGGGGCAGGTGTGCTATCTACTGAAAATAACACACAGCAAATGTAGCCATGGGACAGGTGTGCTATCTACTGAAGATAACACACAGCAGAATGTATCCATGGGGCAAGTGTGTGATATCTACTGAAAATAACACACAGCAAATGTAGCCATGTGGCAGGTGTGCTATCTACTGCAGATAACACAGCAGAATGTATCCATGGGACAGGTGTGCTATCTACTGAAGATAACACAGCAGAATGTATCCATGGGACAGGTGTGCTATCTATTGAAGATAACACACATCAAATGTATCCATGGGGCAGGTGTGCTATCTACTGAAGATAACACACAGCAGAATGTATCCATGGGACAGGTGTGCTATCTATTGAAGATAACGCACAGCAGAATGTATCCATGGGGCAAGTGTGTGCTATCTACTGAAAATAACACACAGCAAATGTATCCATGTGGCAGGTGTGCTATCTACTGCAGATAACACAGCAGAATGTATCCATGGGACAGGTGTGCTATCTACTGCAGATAACACAGCAGAATGTATCCATGGGACAGGTGTGCTATCTACTGAAGATAACATAGCAGAATATAGCCATGTGGCAGGTGTGCTATCTCCTGAAGATAACACAGCAGAATGTATCCATGGGACAGGTGTGCTATCTATTGAAGATAACACACATCAAATGTATCCATGTGGCAGGTGTGCTATCTACTGCAGATAACACAGCAGAATGTAGCCATGTGGCAGGTGTGCTATCTACTGAAGATAACACAGCAGAATGTATCCATGGGACAGGTGTGCTATCTACTGAAGATAACACACAGCAGAATGTATCCATGTGGCAGGTGTGCTATCTACTGAAGATAACACACAGCAAATGTATCCATGTGGCAGGTGTGCTATCTACTGAAGATAACACACGCCAAATGTAGCCATGGGGCAGGTGTGCTATCTATTGAAGATAACGCACAGCAGAATGTATCCATGGGGCAAGTGTGCTATCTACTGAAGATCACGCACAACAAATGTATCCATGGGGCTGGTGTGCTATCTACTGAAAATAACACACAGCAAATATAGCCATGTGGCAGGTGTGCTATCTACTGAAGATAACACACAGCCATGGGGCAGGTGTGTTATCTACTGAAGATAACATAGCAGAATATAGCCATGGGGCAAGTGTGCTATGTACTGAAGATAACACACAGCAGAATATAGCCATGGGGCAGGTGTGCTATCTACTGAAAATAACACACAGCAAATGTAGCCATGGGACAGGTGTGCTATCTACTGAAGATAACACACAGCAGAATGTATCCATGGGGCAAGTGTGTGATATCTACTGAAAATAACACACAGCAAATGTAGCCATGTGGCAGGTGTGCTATCTACTGCAGATAACACAGCAGAATGTATCCATGGGACAGGTGTGCTATCTACTGAAGATAACACAGCAGAATGTATCCATGGGACAGGTGTGCTATCTATTGAAGATAACACACATCAAATGTATCCATGGGGCAGGTGTGCTATCTACTGAATATAACACACAGCAGAATGTATCCATGGGACAGGTGTGCTATCTATTGAAGATAACGCACAGCAGAATGTATCCATGGGGCAAGTGTGTGCTATCTACTGAAAATAACACACAGCAAATGTATCCATGTGGCAGGTGTGCTATCTACTGCAGATAACACAGCAGAATGTATCCATGGGACAGGTGTGCTATCTACTGCAGATAACACAGCAGAATGTATCCATGGGACAGGTGTGCTATCTACTGAAGATAACATAGCAGAATATAGCCATGTGGCAGGTGTGCTATCTCCTGAAGATAACACAGCAGAATGTATCCATGGGACAGGTGTGCTATCTATTGAAGATAACACACATCAAATGTATCCATGTGGCAGGTGTGCTATCTACTGCAGATAACACAGCAGAATGTAGCCATGTGGCAGGTGTGCTATCTACTGAAGATAACACAGCAGAATGTATCCATGGGACAGGTGTGCTATCTACTGAAGATAACACACAGCAGAATGTATCCATGTGGCAGGTGTGCTATCTACTGAAGATAACACACAGCAAATGTATCCATGTGGCAGGTGTGCTATCTACTGAAGATAACACACGCCAAATGTAGCCATGGGGCAGGTGTGCTATCTATTGAAGATAACGCACAGCAGAATGTATCCATGGGGCAAGTGTGCTATCTACTGAAGATCACGCACAACAAATGTATCCATGGGGCTGGTGTGCTATCTACTGAAAATAACACACAGCAAATATAGCCATGTGGCAGGTGTGCTATCTACTGAAGATAACACACAGCCATGGGGCAGGTGTGTTATCTACTGAAGATAACATAGCAGAATATAGCCATGGGGCAAGTGTGCTATGTACTGAAGATAACACACAGCAGAATATAGCCATGGGGCAGGTGTGCTATCTACTGAAAATAACACACAGCAAATGTAGCCATGGGACAGGTGTGCTATCTACTGAAGATAACACACAGCAAATGTAGCCATGGGCAGGTGTGCTATCTACTGCAGATAACACACAGCAAATGTAGCCATGGGGCAGGTGTGCTATCTACTGAAGATAACGCACAGCAGAATGTAGCCATGGGGCACGTGTGTTATCTACTGAAGATAACGCACAACAATATATATCCATGGGGCAGGTGTGCTATCTACTGAAGATAACACCAATCAAATGTAGCCATGGGGCAAGTGTGCTATCTACTGAAAATAGCACACAGCAGAATATAGCCATGGGGCAAGTGTGCTATCTACTGAAGATAACACACAGCAGAATATAGCCATGGGGCAAGTGTGCTATCTACTGAAGATAACACACAGCAGAATATAGCCATGGGGCAGGTGTGCTATCTACTGAAGATAACACACAGCAAATGTAGCCAAGGGGCAGGTGTGCTATCTACTGAAGATAACGCACAGCAGAATGTATCCATAGGGTAGGTTTGCTATCTACTGAAAATAATACACAGCAAATGTAGCCATTGGGGCAGGTGTGCTATCTACTGAAGATAACACACAGCAAATGTAGCCATGGGGCAGGTGTGCTATCTACTGAAGATAATGCACAGCAGAATGTATCCATGGGGCAAGTGTGCTATCTACTGAAGATCACGCACAACAAATGTATCCATGGGGCTGGTGTGCTATCTACTGAAAATATCACACAGCAAATGTAGCCATGTGGCAGGTGTGCTATCTACTGCAGATAACACACAGCAAATGTAGCCATGGGGCAGGTGTGCTATCTACTGAAGATAACACACAGCAGAATGTAGCCATGGGGCAGGTGTGCTATCTACTGAAGATAACACACAGCAGAATGTATCCATGGGGCAGGTGTGCTATATACTGAAGATAACACACATCAAATGTATCAATGGGGCAGGTGTGTTATCTACTGAAGATAACACACAGCAGAATGTATCCATGGGACAGGTGTGCTATCTACTGAAGATAACACACACCAAATATAGCCATGGGGCAGGTGTGCTATCTATTGAAGATAACGCACAGCAGAATGTATCCATGGGGCAAGTGTGTGCTATCTACTGAAAATAACACACATCAAATGTAGCCATGTGGCAGGTGTGCTATCTACTGCAGATAACACAGCAGAATGTATCCATGGGACAGGTGTGCTATCTACTGAAGATAACACACATCAAATGTATCCATGGGGCTGGTGTGCTATCTACTGAAGATAACACGCACCAACTGTATCCATGGGGCAGGTGTGCTATCTACTGAAGATAGCGCACAGCAGAATGTAGCCATGGGGCACGTGTGTTATCTACTGAAGATAACGCACAACAATATATATCCATGGGGCAGGTTTGCTATCTACTGAAGATAACACCAATCAAATGTAGCCATGGGGCAGGTGTGCTATCTACTGAAGATAATGCACAGCAGAATGTATCCATGGGGCAAGTGTGCTATCTACTGAAGATAACGCACAACAAATGTATCCATGGGGCTGGTGTGCTATCTACTGAAAATAACACACAGCAAATGTAGCCATGTTGCAGGTGTGCTATCTACTGTAGATAACACACAAATAATGTATCAATGGGGCAGGTGTGTTATCTATTGAAGATAACGCACAGCAGAATGTATCCATGGGGCAGGTGTGCTATCTACTGAAGATAACACACAGCAAATGTAGTCATGGGGCAGGTGTGCTATCTATTGAAGATAACGCACAGCAGAATATATCCATGGGGCAAGTGTGCTATCTACTGAAGATCACGCACAACAAATGTATCCATGGGGCTGGTGTGCTATCTACTGAAAATATCACACAGCAAATGTAGCCATGTGGCAGGTGTGCTATCTACTGCAGATAACACACAGCAAATGTAGCCATGGGGCAGGTGTGCTATCTACTGAAGATAACACACAGCAGAATGTAGCCATGGGGCAGGTGTGCTATCTACTGAAGATAACACACATCAAATGTATCCATGAGGCAGGTGTGCTACCTACTGAAGATAACACACAGCAGAATGTATCCATGGGGCATGTGTGCTATATACTGAAGATAACACACATCAAATGTATCCATGGGGCAGGTGTGTTATCTATTGAAGATAACACACAGCAGAATGTATCCATGGGACAGGTGTGCTATCTACTGAAGATAACACACATCAAATGTATCCATGGGGCTGGTGTGCTATCTACTGAAGATAACACGCACCAACTGTATCCATGGGGCAGGTGTGCTATCTATTGAAGATAGCGCACAGCAGAATGTAGCCATGGGGCACGTGTGTTATCTACTGAAGATAACGCACAACAATATATATCCATGGGGCAGGTTTGCTATCTACTGAAGATAACACCAATCAAATGTATCCATGGGGCAGGTGTGCTACCTACTGAAGATAGCACACAGCAGAATATAGCCATGGGGTAAGTGTGCTATCTACTGAAGATAACACACAGCAGAATATAGCCATGGGGCAGGTGTGCTATCTACTGAAAATAACACACAGCAAATGTAGCCATGGGACAGGTGTGCTATCTACTGAAGATAACACACAGCAAATGTAGCCATGGGGCAGGTGTGCTATCTATTGAAAATAACGCACAGCAGAATGTATCCATGGGGCAAGTGTGTGCTATCTACTGAAAATAACACACAGCAAATGTAGCCATGTGGCAGGTGTGCTATCTACTGCAGATAACACAGCAGAATGTATCCATGGGACAGGTGTGCTATCTACTGAAGATAACACAGCAGAATGTATCCATGGGACAGGTGTGCTATCTATTGAAGATAACACACATCAAATGTATCCATGGGGCAGGTGTGCTATCTACTGAAGATAACACACAGCAGAATGTATCCATGGGACAGGTGTGCTATCTATTGAAGATAACGCACAGCAGAATGTATCCATGGGGCAAGTGTGTGCTATCTACTGAAAATAACACACAGCAAATGTATCCATGTGGCAGGTGTGCTATCTACTGCAGATAACACAGCAGAATGTATCCATGGGACAGGTGTGCTATCTACTGCAGATAACACAACAGAATGTATCCATGGGACAGGTGTGCTATCTACTGAAGATAACACACAGCAGAATGTATCCATGGGACAGGTGTGCTATCTACTGAAGATAACACACAGCAGAATGTATCCATGTGGCAGGTGTGCTATCTACTGAAGATAACACACAGCAAATGTAGCCATGTGGCAGGTGTGCTATCTACTGAAGATAACACACGCCAAATGTAGCCATGGGGCAGGTGTGCTATCTATTGAAGATAACGCACAGCAGAATGTATCCATGGGGCAAGTGTGCTATCTACTGAAGATCACGCACAACAAATGTATCCATGGGGCTGGTGTGCTATCTACTGAAAATAACACACAGCAAATGTAGCCATGTGGCAGGTGTGCTATCTACTGAAGATAACACACAGCCATGGGGCAGGTGTGCTATCTACTGAAGATAACGCACAGCAGAATGTAGCCATGGGGCATGTGTGTTATCTACTGAAGATAACGCACAACAATATATATCCATGGGGCAGGTGTGCTATCTACTGAAGATAGCACACAGCAGAATATAGCCATGGGACAGGTGTGTTATCTACTGAAGATAACATAGCAGAATATAGCCATGGGGTAAGTGTGCTATGTACTGAAGATAACACACAGCAGAATATAGGCCATGGGGCAGGTGTGCTATCTACTGAAAATAACACACAGCAAATGTAGCCATGGGACAGGTGTGCTATCTACTGAAGATAACACACAGCAAATGTAGCCATGGGGCAGGTGTGCTATCTACTGCAGATAACACACAGCAAATGTAGCCATGGGGCAGGTGTGCTATCTATTAAAGATAACGCACAGCAGAATGTATCCATGGGGCAAGTGTGTGCTATCTACTGAAAATAACACACAGCAAATGTAGCCATGTGGCAGGTGTGCTATCTACTGCAGATAACACAGCAGAATGTATCCATGGGACAGGTGTGCTATCTACTGAAGATAACACAGCAGAATGTATCCATGGGACAGGTGTGCTATCTATTGAAGATAACACACATCAAATGTATCCATGGGGCAGGTGTGCTATATACTGCAGATAACACCACACATGTAGCCATGAGACAGGTGTGATATCTACTGAAGATAACACACAGCAAATGTAGCCATGGGGCAGGTGTGCTATCTACTGACGATAACACACATCAAATGTATCCATGGGGCAGGTGTGCTATCTACTGAAGATAACACACAGCAGAATGTATCCATGGGACAGGTGTGCTATCTATTGAAGATAACGCACAGCAGAATGTATATGGGGCAAGTGTGTGCTATCTACTGAAAATAACACACAGCAAATGTATCCCTGTGGCAGGTGTGCTATCTACTGCAGATAACACAGCAGAATGTAGCCATGGGACAGGTGTGCTATCTACTGAAGATAACACACAGCAAATGTAGCCATGGGGCAGGTGTGCTATCTATTGAAGATAACGCACAGCAGAATGTATCCATGGGGCAAGTGTGCTATCTACTGAAGATCACGCAAAACAAATGTATCCATGGGGCTGGTGTGCTATCTACTGAAAATAACACACAGCAAATGTAGCCATGTGGCAGGTGTGCTATCTACTGAAGATAACACACAGCAAAAGTAGCCATGGGGCAGGTGTGCTATCTATTGAAGATAACGCACAGCAGAATGTATCCATGGGGCAAGTGTGCTATCTACTGAAGATCACGCACAACAAATGTACCCATGGGGCTGGTGTGCTATCTACTGAAAATAACACACATCAAATGTATCCATGGGGCTGGTGTGCTATCTACTGAAGATAACACGCACCAACTGTATCCATGGGGCAGGTGTGCTATCTACTGAAGATAACGCACAGCAGAATGTAGCCATGGGGCATGTGTGTTATCTACTGAAAGTAACGCACAACAAATATATAGCCATGGGGCAGGTGTGCTATCTATTGAAGATAACACCAATCAAATGTATCCATGGGGCAGGTGTGCTATCTACTGAAGATAACACGCACCAACTGTATCCATGGGGCAGGTGTGCTATCTATTGAAGATAACGCACAGCAGAATATAGCCATGTGGCAGGTGTGCTATCTACTGAAGATAACACCAATCAAATGTATCCATGGGGCAACTGTGCTTTCTACTGAAGATAACACACAGCAGAATATAGCCATGGGGCAAGTGTGCTATCGACTGCAGATAACACACAGCAGAATATAGCCATGGGGCAGGTGTGTTATCTACTGAAGATAACATAGCAGAATATAGCCATGGGGCAAGTGTGCTATGTACTGAAGATAACACACAGCAGAATATAGCCATGGGGCAGGTGTGCTAACTTCTGAAGATAACACACAACAAATGTATCCATGGGGCAACTGTGCTTTCTACTGAAGATAACACACAGCAGAATGTAGCCATGGGGCAGGTGTGCTATCTACTGAAAATAACACACAGCAAATGTATCCATGGGGTAGGTGTGCTATATACTGAAGATAACACACAGCAGAATATATCCGTGGGGCAAGTGTGCTATCTACTGAAGATAACACACAACAGAATGTAGCCATTGGGCAAGTGTGCTATCTACTAATGTAGTCATGGTGTAGGTGTGCTATCTACTGAAGATAACACACATCAGCATATATAGCCACGGGGCAGGTGTGCTATCTACTGAAGATAACACAACAAATGTATCCATGGGGCAGGTGTGCTATCTACTGAAGATAACACACAGCAGAATGTATCCATGGGGCAGGTGTGCTATCTACTGAAGATAACACACAACAAATGTATCCATGGGGCAAGTGTGCTATGTACTGAAGATAACACACAGCAGAATGTAGCCATGGGGCAGGTGTGCTATCTACTGAAAATAACACACAGCAGAATGTATCCATGGGGCAGGTGTGCTATCTACTGAAGATAACACACAACAAATGTATCCATGGGGCAACTGTTCTATCTACTGAAGATAACACACAGCAGAATGTAGCCATGGGGCAGGTGTGCTATCTACTGAAAATAACACACAGCAAATGTATCCATGGGGCAGGTGTGCTATCTACTGAAGATAACACACAGCAGAATATAGCCATGGGGCAAGTGTGCTATGTACTGAAGATAACACACAGCAGAATGTAGCCATTGGGCTAGTGTGCTATCTACTAATGTAGTCATGGGGTTGGTGTGCTATCTACTGAAGATAACACACAACAAATGTATCCATGGGGCAGGTGTGCTATCTACTGAAGATAACACACAACAAATTTATCCATGGGGCAGGTGTGCTATCACTGAAGATAACACACAACAAATGTATCCATGGGGCAGGTGTGCTATCTACTGAAGATAACACACAACAAATTTATCCATGGGGCAGGTGTGCTATCACTGAAGATAACACACATCAAATGTATCCATGGGGCAGGTGTGCTATCTACTGAAGATAACACACAACAAATGTATCCATGGGGCAGGTGTGCTATCTACTGAAGATTACATGTAGGCAATGTTTCCATCGGGGCAGATGTGCTACCCACTAAAGATTACATGTAGCAAATGTAGTCATGTGGCAGGTGTGCTATGTACTGAAGATAACATACAGCAAAATGTAATCATACTGTCTCATGAATGTATCATAGCCTACCGGTATATTATATCAATAATTATACACGTATTAAGTTTAACCCTAGCTGCCGTAACAGAACTTAAGTTAAAGGCCCATTCAGGGATCCCAGCGAGCGTGTAAAAATAAAATTGTTTATAAATTGCTTAAGAGTGAAGTAAAAGTCATTAAAATAAATATTGTTTTGTTGTTGTTATTGTTGTTGTTGTTGTTGTTGTTGTTTTTCTGTTTGTTTGTTGTTGTTTTTTTGCTATGAAACATTTGGCGAAAAAAACCCGAGAAAACCGCAGAATTTACAAAGTTGAAGCCGCATGCAAATACATGTAGGCAAGTCAATTTCTCTACAAGTATGTAAATTGCAGATTGATGTAAATGTCCTATTTTGTTAATACGCGGCTTTCGGCTCAACCACTAGGTGCCGGTTTCTCGAAGCATGGCTAGTGCAGTGGTCAGAGAAGCCTTCAGGCTTAAGCCCAATTAGTCCTATACTAGTGCTCACAATTTCATACCATACATTATACATCACCTAGAAAGATAAATCAATAAATGACTCCACATTGGTAGGGCTAGCCTACTGGCTTAGGAATCCTGACCACTAACCAAGCTTCAAGAAATTGCAGACTATGTTAGCACATCTATGATATGACACTAGTAATAAAGGTGCCAAAATCTGAATTTTGATGATTTTTACGATCCTCCGGATGCATGAGCAAATATAGGCCTACCTTTAAACAATTGTTTTAAAATGATTAAATTTTAATATCTCGTGAGAACTTATTCACCTGTGTCTGCCACGTATCAAAAAGAACGATAATTTGAAGCAAAAATACAACAATTATATGATATCATATCTTGTCTGTACCTCGCCTGCACGCAACCCACACATCCAACTTCTCAGTCTCGGGTGTAACCAGTGCAGCAGCAGAAGCTATCCGTGATATTGTCAAGTGGTGAGTACAATTCAAAAGG
The DNA here is from genome assembly GCF_039555335.1 of Amphiura filiformis. Lineage (NCBI taxonomy): Eukaryota > Metazoa > Echinodermata > Ophiuroidea > Amphilepidida > Amphiuridae > Amphiura > Amphiura filiformis. Next base: position 43,286,489 of record NC_092633.1, on the reverse strand, counting down.
GTTTTTTTTTAGGGGGGTTGTTTGTTTGTTGTTGTTGTTGTTGTTGTTGTTGTTTAACCAGGAACAGATCAATTGCAATTAAGTTTACTGTTAATATTTAAGCGAGATCAGATTGAATTGAAATATACTTGATCATACCACTAAAAGCAAAATAACACGAAGTATGCCTACCCTTGGATTTTGGTTCAGTGCCCGCCTCAACCATTATTGGGTGCTTTGTTATTCAAAAATCACTTCCTACCGTGTCTTTAAAATGATAGCAAAATCTAAATGGATGTAACTTTTATATCACTCAGATGATAAAATAAGATGCAAAGAAACCTTGCGGAACAATACCATGAATGTTCAGTTAACACTTGGCTCATGGCCCGTAGCCAGGGGCGACGCTTTTCAGGGTAAAATTTTATGGGGTTACTGTTCACGATACAATGTGTAACATAAGTTAAGCCCTCGGGCAGAAGCCCGTGAAAATCACTGCAGGCCCGATACGCTACCCTGTGGGATCCACGCGTGAAATACTGCAAGTCACATGGACTCAATGCCGGGTTCAATGGTGAACATCAACATCAATCTTTGACATTAATCTGTTGCAAGTAGCCAAAAAGTAGCCAAAATAGCGTGGTTTAGGGGTTAACTAAGTATTGTTGGTCGCAGCCACAAAAAAAAAACCACGATTGTCTAAATCAATATATCATTGATGTCAGTTTTGCAGAAGTTCATATACGGTACTTTGAAAACTTGCTTGATCCTTCTATATGCTCGCTATGAACATGATGAAATGATCATGCAATTTTTGCTTAAGCTCACTACCATTCGCAGGATGCTCTGAACGACCAAATCGCAACAGTTGAAAATAGTTACTATAACTTTAAAATGAGTCTCTGTTCAACATGTGGCACAAAATTGTTGAGTTCGAAAATTACGACGGAGAGTAGATTTCAAAACCAAGGGCCGGCCGGCCCGAATATGCGATACTGGCTTTACTTATTTGACACACTGGTGGTGGTCTTTTTAGTCCACTTTTTTTTTGCTAGCGAATTGGTTTTGGGAAACGGTCCACATTTAGGAATTCCGCACCGACGCAAAACCAAATTATATCCTGGCTGCGGGTCTAAGTTGGCTATGTTTTCAGACTTGCACTCACTTTTGTATATTTACAGCATTTGAAGCCCGGATTATTCCAAAATGAAGTTGCTAGTTGTTATTCTACTCTGTTCACCTCTTATGGTGTTTGGCAGTTATCTTTCACCTTACTACAAATCCACTGAGCGAATTCCTGGTCAGTTCATCGTCAAGATTAAGGTAAAATACATAAAAAAGTTTTTCTAACATTTCTGAAGCACACATTAGCATGATTAGTAGTTGTAGGCACTATTATAATTTAGATATTTTTGTTGAAATAACGCGGCGCATTAATAGCCTCATCTTCGACTTCTTACCTTAAAAGGGCATCCTTGTATAATTAAAAAAGACTTTTTAAATAAATGTTTTTAAACATGTTTGGTCAGTATAGTCATTATGTCATTTTAAATTGGGTAATTGAGCCACGAGAGAAGTCCGTCGTTCGGAGAGGACGCTAAGCCGTCTGTCACGTGTACAGAGAACCATAATGTAACTCGTATATAGTCCGTTTCAAATAGAAGGTTTAGCTGATCTGAATCTGATATTTACATGTAATAAATACTAAGCAGGTATAGCTCCACAACCTCCACTATAGAAACAAAATCGGTCCTATAAGTAGAACCTAAAAATGGCCATTGAGTTGTCCTGTATGTGGAACCTTAAATAGTTTTACAAAGAACAGAAAAGGGAAAGGAAAGACCATTTTAGACCTCAAAGGGCTTTGGAAAGGTCAGAAAGGACCATTTTGGAGTTCTTCAATTTCAAGAACCCCAGCTATCTATTCAGTGTTCTACATATAAAGGACAGTCAAGTATACTCTAAAATCACACAGATGAAAACATAGGCGTAGATCTCGGGAGAATATGGGGGGATAAATCCCCCAATATTTTGCCAAGGAGGATGGTCCATACAATCACCCCCCCAAGTTGACGCCTGTATGTGGATTTCTGACCAAATTAACCTCATATTTTGCCATTTTAGCCACAAAAGTACAATTTTTTGCGCGCTTCGCGCGTATTTATTCCACTTTTGCACCATATTTCATCAGTTTAGCTTCAATATAGAAAATATTTTCGCGAGCTTCGCGCGCATGGCAACATTTTTCGCAGGTGCTTCCCGCGCATTTGTAATAAACTTATTTTTTTGCCAAAACGTGCTGGATTCACTATACTTCAAGAAATGTTACCTCACACCCGCCCCAATGTCAACAAGAAATCTACGCCACTGGAGGAAAATGAATGGATCAATAAATATTCCTTATTTTGCAGGATGGTATAAATTTGGATGACTTTGTGAGCTACTTCGAAACCAATTCAGTTGGTCACGTTTACCGCAAATATGACAGCGTACTCCATGGAGTTTCCGTGAGATTACACGACAGCTTGGTGCAATGGGTAAGAAGTTTGAAATATATTATGATATGAATTCGAAATATTGAAAAGTTGAACTTTTGCAATTTGTGTTCCCATGATTAAGCTGCACTCCCCTGATTCCTCGAAGATTTCATTATATCGAGGATGATCAATTTGGCAAAAGCAAACAGTAAATTCAAATATTAAATTAGAGTGTGTGCTTCAAAGGCTATCTTTTCTTTGTTTTTTACGGGGCCCGCTACTTTTGTTTGCTGTTTATGGGCCGTAAAAGAGCAACGAAAACAGACCTTATAATGGACCCGTAAACGGGCCCGTAAAGGCAAAGAAAAGAGACCGTTGTGGGCCCGTAAAAAGCAAAGGAAAGATATACCATAGGTCCGTAACGGAAAGAAAAGATACCTTAGTGAGTATGTAAAAAAGCTTAATAGCAAAGAAAAGATACCGTAATGGACCCATAAAAGGGAAAAAGAGACCTCGGAGGGCCCGTTAAAAAGCAAAGAAGAGATACCTTAGGCCTAATGAACAAGAAAAGAGACCTTTGTTGGCCCGTATAGTAAAGCAAAGAAAATATGCCTTAATTGCAAGGTATCTTTTCTTAACCTTTCACGGGCCCCTGAGGTCCGTTTTCTTTGCTTTTACTGCCCCATAGTAAAGTATCTTTTCTTCATTTTTTAACGGGCCCCCTAGGACCCCGGGCCCCGGGCCCCGGGGTAACGCCCCCGGTTACCCCCCTTGTCGGCGGCACTGAAAAGTTCTGTCTCAAAACGCTTGCGTTTGCTTTCTAGTATTTTGCATGATTATAAACTTCCGTCTATTTCTACCATTTCGTATTTTCTAGGCCTATGTGTTGCATCATCATCATCATCATCATCATCATCATCATCGTCGTCGTCGTCGTCGTCGTCGTCATTATCATCATCGTCATCATCATAAATAAATAAAATAAATAAATGTTGGCATTTATACAGTGCCTTTCGCGTGTATCAAAGTATTTCACATTTCGTTAGAATATGTCAGCTGTTTTTGCCAGCTGCCATAATGCCCAAGGCATGCTCATACCTTTGGGCGACGCTAAATGGACAATATTCCTAACAGCTCCCCATTTCACTCCTGGGTAGAGAGGCAAGTAAGGTAAAGCGGCTTGTCCAAGTGCACAACACGATGGCACTGCCGGGGCTGGAACCCGCAATCACCGACTGTGAGGCAGAGGCACCGTGTCCCTTATCATCATCATTATCATCATCATCATGAAAAATTAGGTTTTGGAAAAGATCTCAATTAGCATGTTTGGCGCCAATTATTTACATTGCTGTTATTGCAATGATAACGTTGATAATTGATAATGTTAAATTGATAACAAACAGATGTTATTTCAAAATTTAGCTTTTCTCTCCCAGAGAATCCACAATGACGGAAAAAGTTCAAAAGGTTTACCGAATTTTGTATGTACATGTATATTTTAATTTATCTTCGGCATGATGTGATCCTCGGTATACGGTTATTATCATGTTATCAGCTGTAAATGTAATAATGGGCGCGCCTAGACCAAAATGCATGGAACACCAATGTTTTTGCTTGCTAGTAACTCTAAACACCCACCTGAACAACATATCCAAAAAGGACAAGGGGGAAATGGTAATTTGCATATTTCCAAAATGGCCGCTAATGCAGGGCTCAATTTTCAAAATTGGGCGAATATGGATAAAAACCATCCCGGAAACCATCTAATTGTATTTCTCTCGTTATTAGGATTCAGAAAAAGTATAGTATAATAAGGGGGTCTTTCCGTGAGACTGTGGAAAATCTTACCGTTACTAAAAAAGGGGGTCTTTCCGAGAGACTGGAAAAATTTGGGTCAAAATAAGTTGTTACAAAATTTTCAAAAAATAATGAAAAAATGGGATCATTCTGTGAGAGATTATCTGAAATTTGTCCAAAATTCTTGAAAAAAGGGGGTCTTTTGGTGACAGAAAAACAAAAGTTAAAAACCCTGTTCAAGGATGAATTTTTCTTCCCTGGCCTACTGGTGGAAAGAATAAATTATGTGCATGTCGAATTCATCATGTTCAAACTATTTTGGGACCCATTGGAAGGTAATGATTTTTTAACTCCACTTCATTTTTCCTTCCTCGGATGAAGAAAGTGACTAATTGACCTTTCTCTTGAGGGTTCTAATTCCCCTATTGAGGACCACAATCTATTAATAAGTTATTCATCAGAAATAATGTCAGAGGAAAATAATAAATTCATAATACCGAATTCAATGTTGTCAAAATTGTCTATATTTTTAAATTTCGATTGCTCAAAGCTCAGAGGTCTAGATGCGGTAGACTACGTCGAAGAAGATTCGGTGGCTAGGCTTGATGCGGTAGCTTCCTGGGGATTGGATCGTGTCGATCAGAGAGATCGTCCACTTGATGATAATTACAATCCTACACGTAAGTTTGAGATGCTTAAAACTCACATGATGAAAAATTCTTCACAGCGTGTCCTCCACCTTCCCAGCATTTATGAATGCCAGTACCCATTTATACACCTGGTAGGAGTCAGGGGAGAAGTATAATTGAGGTATAAATGTGTACTTACAAGTACTACTGGCGGAAGGGCACGGGCCGGTGCACTGCCCCCATCGATTTGAAAATTTAAAAAAATCTATAGGAAACTTGCCGAAAAAACGGCTTGTGCTCTCCCCTCAGGCCCGGTGTCCCCCAATCATGGTCGGTGCGCTCCCCCATAGGATGACTCACACTATACGCCAATGAAAGATACACGGCGTCACCGGGGCTCGAATCCGCAACCTTCCGATTAGGAGTCGGAGCCCGTTCCGATCATGCGGCCATCCTGGGCAGCCACCATGCTAAAATAAGAGAACAAAAAATAAGTTTCATAACGTCAAGAATAGCAATAGGGGTATTTGCCGACTTGTTCTCCTTCATGACGAATGAGCACGATCCAGTTTGGAACCGAGACTAGCATTATTAGCGTACGTAAAAACGCCTACGTGAAAACGTACGGTCCACGTGCTACGTTTGGAACATCGCAATCTCTCAATCTATCATTCTTCTTTTGTGTGCTGTTTAAATACAGCTAGCCTACTGTGATTATTATAAATGCATGTAACATTTCTGGTGTTTTTGTATCATACGACATCTAGGTACTGGTTCTGGAGCTAATGTATACGTCATTGATACGGGTATTCGTCATACTCATACTGACTACGCTGGACGTGCGTTTTCATTCTTTGATTATGAGGGGGTAAGTCAATTTCATTCACCTAGTCAGGCTGCACCTAGTCCAGGCTTGACCTAGTCCAATTGTGTTTAGGCCTAACATACTGCAGTTACTGTCCGTTTTCCTATACACAATACACAGTGCTCTTTCCCATTGACGCGTGACCTCTACAAATAGCCTACGTTAAAAGTATGGGGATATGCCTAGTTAACGTCGCTGTGTGAAAAATAACCGGCCAATATTAAAAGTACTCTTCTAAAGTTCTAGAAAATATAGTTTTGTAACATGTCCTAAATTTTTAGCTAATTTAGATTTTTGGAAATATGCGTACTTTGGTGTTTTAGTTAATGTTATAGGTAATAGTACATTGCCTAGTTAACGTCGCTGTGTGAAAATAACCAGCCAATATTAAAAGTACTCTTCTAAAATTCTAGACAATATAGTTTTGTAACATGTCCTAAATTTTTAGCTAATTTAGATGTTTGGAAATAAGCGTACTTTGGTGTTTTAGGAAGGATATGTAAACGACAGATAACACCAAAAAATATGAAGAAATTATTTCCAAACCGTGTTAAGTCTGCAAACCACCATGTTTCTCATTTTCAAGAACGCTGGTTAACAATAAGCACGTATTGTCTCATTTCGTAAACAAAGACCACACACAATTGTTCTCTAGCGCTCGCTTTATAATCGTTCACCCAACTGAAAGTATAATCCCAGCTCATTACTCCATTGTACGTGTAAAGCAGACACATATGTTGTGTGTATTTAACCAGAGAAGATATGATTTAATCAGTTGAGCTGTTTTCAATGAATGTTATCTTAGTTTAATAGCTTTTAATGGGGTTTAAGTCCTGCAAAGGTCGAGTTGAATTCTACTGTAGACATGACTGCATCATGAATCCGTTGCGACCGTAGGAAGCTCGTGGGAGGTAGGACGGGAGGTAGGGGCACGGGACACGTATATACCACCATCCAATCGATTTGAAAATTTAGAAAAACCCATAGGAAAATGGCCAACATTGGCTTGTGGACGAAGTCTAGGGGGCCTGATGCCTCGCGAGGGTTCCGGGTTCCTGAGCAAAAGCGAAAATGAAAATAAGGCTGATAAAGGAGAATGTTAAAAGGGCCCTGCACTGCTCATTGTCCATATAGACCCAAGAGGCTGCGGAATAAACGCAGCGGTAATTTTGGAAAATATTTGATAGCCATGACCCACTTCTACGATCATTGATTTAATTTCTAGGGTGATGGTAACGATTGTCACGGCCACGGTACGCATTGCACCGGCACAATTCTGGGAACAACATACGGTATTGCCAAACAGGCTAATGCATACAGTGTGCGCGTGATGTCATGTTCTGGAAGTGGTTCTTATTCCAATATCATAGCAGGTAGGTGAAGAAGAGTTATAAAAATTACTACTAATATAATGAGAACATAGTATCATTTTTTTATAACCTGATCGCTAACTTCTATTTTAAGTGAATTTATTCCCCTCCATTTTTAAACATACCGATTATGAATTAGGGGTGAAATCAAAACTCGACCGTCCGGTTTCTGTTCTTCTAAAGGACGGAACCGGCCGCAACCGTCGGTCGAGTTTTGATTTCACCCCTTAGTCCGTGTCGAGGAAGCGCTTTGGCATAAATGACAGGGACAAATGATAGTTCATTGCAAAATGCAAATCTTACATTTACTTTAGCGATGAGGATGTAGTTAGTTACCAACTGACCAACATGATCAATAAAGTATTTTTGCATGTTGTATTATTATTGTTAACATCAGGTTTGAATGCAGTGGCGGGAGATACCAGAGGCTCTAGAGTTGCCTCCATGTCTATAGGTGGTGGCAAAAGTACCTCACTTAACGATGCTGTAAAAGACGCATTCAACCAAGGGGTAGTCGTCTCAGTATCCGCGGGAAATGATAACGCAGATGCATGTAACAAATCACCGGCTTCCGCTCCTGAAGTAAGATTTTCTATATAGGCCTACCACAGAAACATGCACACGTATCAGCTCACAATCAATTTCTTACAATAATTGTACGGTCTTTTATAGGGAAAATAGCCGAAGAACACATGCATGATATTGATAGCATTAGGGTGTCGTAATGTTTATTTTATTCAAGGTACCACATTTCGCATAATTTAGCCTACCCACTTCATAAAACCTGGAAGAGTAGACCTACTTTTATGCCTACTCTGATGAGCTATCTTCAGTAGATAGTATAAGATAACAATTAGATCTGCTATAAATTTAGTAGATAGCAAGATTAACACGATCAGATATAAACTATCTTCAGTAGATAGCAAGATTAACACGATCAGATAT